>NC_079423.1:30738080-30758824 GCF_026213295.1 Gadus chalcogrammus
TTGTTCACATAATCTTTCAGATTTATGCTGAATTTGTCCAGTGGAACAAGCTAATTGAATGCATGACACCAAGACGAGGTAGAAAAAAAAAGTTTTTTTTGTTAATTATCTTCAACGGAGCTTTAATTCAACTAGAATGAACAACAACTGTTAATAACATTTGTCGCCCTTTCGACTTGGCACGCTCAGAGCCTCGCTGACATACAACCTCAAAGCCCCCGCTGTCTTCAGAGGACGGCATATCAGGCGATGTGAAGGGGAAGCGCATAAATTAATAAGGCTTTAATAAGGCTGTCAACCAGGTTCCACTTTAATGAAAACTTATCTGTGGCGACATGAAAACGGCCCAGTGTGTTTGTGGTCTCGTGGCACCATCGAACACGTCCTATTATTGAAGCAAACAAGGTTGGCATTTAGCTCAAAGGTTACTTCATCTCTAAGGAGATTTCTTATCGTCGTTATTGTTTCGCGGAAACCATGAATGATAAATGCGTGCATGTGCATGTGCCCCGTGCGTGTGCATAGTGATGCACTCTGGAACCAAGGAAAAGTACAGTCAAACTATGCGTCATCCTCCTTATGTAAAACATGACTACAGCTTCCTACCACTGACGTTCCCCCCCGGCCAGAATGTAACCAGACTCCATCCTCTGGACCGCTTCACTCCGACTGGGCCCTGCTCTATTGATCCCAACTGGAAATTATCTTTCCTGGTGTACCGCCCTCCCCCCCCCCCTCAGAAACTCATTAGTCTGGGTTCCAACGGAAGCTCAAGGTCAGTGTCTGTAGAACTCCCTTATCCAAACACTAAGACCCCGGCCGGAGCACGTCCCCAGTGTCTGAGCTCCCTGCTACCAGACGAGGAGAGGCCAGGGCTGGCTGTCCACATCCTCAAACACAGCCCTGAGGACCACTGTGCTACCGCCCACCAAACACCCATCATGTCGCGTTTGTTCCTTGCTGGGCGAGGACGGCAGCTCTGCCCTCCAGCCATGCCCTCCCCGTGGCTCGTGTGATGTGCCGGGCCCTTCTGTACCCTGCTGGGCGCCGGGCTTTGGACCTGAGCCTCTGATTACCGCACACTAATGAGCGTGTGGAGGCCGGCCGCACGCTCGGCCAGCCACCGCCGCCGCATCGGGGGGGGGGAGAGAGAGAGCACAGGCCTCGGCTCAAAGAGCAGATGACTAGAGCCAGGGAGATGGCTGTGACCACGTCCACACGCACACAACACCCACCCCTGATGCAGCACGCTGTAGTGCCACGGTTTGTTGTCCACCATAACAACAGCTTGTTGGATCAGAGAAGGATGAAGATGTGAGACGGACCGGACTCCGGGAGGAAGACATTGGGGGGGGGGGGGAAGAAGAGAGAAAGAGAGGGAGAGAGAGAGAGAGAGAAAGACGAAAAAAAGCTTTGATATTAATGATTCAGTCCTGGATGTCCCTCAAGAGCGTGGAAATGTATTTATGGTCAATAAAGATGTGTGTGTTTGGTGTTCAGCCATCTGTCGCCTTGTATATCTCTATTTGATCATCTTCCCTCACATTACTCGCCCGTGAATTCGCCAGGACCTGCCAAAGCAGACCCGCAAAGTGTTTGAATCAAACAGGAATTGAAAAGAAATGCGTTTGTCCTCCTATAGAAGTCACATGTTATTTATATACAGAACTTCAAGAATCCATTGGCCTATGGATGTGTCAGAACAAATGCAGAGTGACAGATAGAAATTTTGTGTGTGTAGGTACGTGTGCTCATACGTTTGTGTGTACATGCGTGTGTGCGCACCTTTGTGTGTACCCGTGTGTGCGCACGTGTTCCCAGCAGCTAGTTCAATCACCTTCCAAGACAGCCATGCCACTTCCAAGCCCATGTGTGCGCAGACAACCTTTAACCCTGACCTATAGGGCAGAACCCTCCCGTTCCCCACACTGTACACCAACACCGGCCACAAGAGGAGTGTCTGGGGTCAACCGCCTCGGCTGATCTGCCCCGTAATGACACAAGTGCTCTCCACTCCCAACGATGGACTGAACCAGCCAAGGACCGCCAGCGAGACCCTGTCAAGAGCCCCTCAACCAATAGGGAGACATCGCACAGAGCCAATCATGAGGCCCTGCCAGGCCAGTGAGGGGGGAGAACCGAGAGAGGGAGGGCGAGAGAGAGCGAGAGAGTGAGACAGAGAGAGAGGGAGAGAGAACGAGAGAGGTAAAGAGACAGAGAGAGAGGGAGAGAGAGGGAGAGGGAGCGAGAGAGGGAGAGAGATCGAGAGCGAGGGCTACAATAAAATGGAAAGTAAGAAAAAGAAGGTGGGGGAACAGGGGGGGCTGAAAAATAAGTCTTCATCTCACTTTCTGGGTGGGGAGGGAAGGTGTGGAGAATGTGATCACATTTCCTATTTGATGGTGTTAGCAGTAAATATGGAAGCACGGGATACGGTGTGGGGGGGATTAGGGATGCCCTGCTTATTCGCCCCAGCACCCTCAGAGAAGGGGTGCAGGACTGGGGCTGAGCGGGGAGAGGGGGGGGGGGCTGAGCGGGGAGAGGGGGGGGGCTGAGCGGGGAGGGGGGGGGGGGGCTGAGCGGGGAGGGGGGGGGGGGCTGAGCGGGGAGAGGGGGGGGGGCTGAGCGGGGAGAGGGGGGGGGCTGGCCTGAGCGGGGAGAGGGGGGGGGGCTGAGCGGGGAGAGGGGGGGGGCTGAGCGGGGAGAGGGGGGGGGCTGAGCGGGGAGAGGGGGGGGCTGAGCGGGGAGAGGGGAGGGGGGGCCTGAGCTCAGTCAGGTTGGGGAAAGATAAGCCGCCAAGGAGAAAATAAAAGACAGAGTGGATTATGTCGGGAAGGCTGTTCCTAAGGCTGCTTCTCCTTCCCGCCTCGTGGAGGAAGGCCCTCTGCACAGGAAGAGGGAGGGAGAGAGACGCTCCGAACAGGAAGAGGGAGAGGGAGGGAGGGAGAGAGAGAGACACTCCGAACAGTAAGAGAGAGAGACGCTCCAAACAGGAAGAGGGAGAGAGAGACGCGTGCTCTGGAGCCACATCACGTCCAAGGGCCTCTGAGCCGAGGTGGAGAAGCACTTGAACGAGGAGGTGATCGGGGGTTCATGATGATGTGTCAGGGAGGATTATGGGAGCTCAGTCGTCACCAGAGCCCAGGAAAGAAAGGATCATCCTGGAGCTTAGGAACGAGGTCCTGAAGAAAAGAAGAAATAAAGAAGGAAACTACAGGGCGAATGATTTGTCAGATTATTTAGCTACTGGATTTACTTAGGATTTTCTCATTTTGGAGTCACACCGATTCTGAATACCAAAACACAAATATAAGAGCCCCAACTAAAAAAGAGCCGGAGAGGAAAAGAGTCACCCAGACACCCTTGGGTGTTCTATATCACCTCTACGCTCATCTAGTCAGGTTAACCCCCCGTGTTTGCAATCACAGTCATCCCACTCCCACTGGACCAATTACATCAATGTACATAATTACCTTCAGCCGCTGGCAGTGGCCTCCGCTCTGTGACACAGAGACCTGACTCGCCCCCTGAGTAAAATGGCAGACTGAGGGAAATGTCAATCATTTATATGTAGTTTACCCTCTGACGCAATCAGAGGGAGTGAGCGTATGTCAGAGATAGAGAATAAAACAGATAGGGGAGAGAAAAGTGATGCACAAAGCGGGGGAGGGAGAGAGAGCCAGAGAGAGAGAGAGAGAGAGAGAGAGATGCAGCCACAGAGAAAGCAGGGGGTAAGAGAACGAGAGCGAGAGAGGGCGAGAGAGAGAGCGAGAGAGAGGGCGAGAGAGAGAGCGAGAGCGAGAACGAGGGGAGAGAAAGGGGAGAGCGAGAGGAGAGAGAAAGAGCGAGAGTGAGAGCGAGAAAGGAGAGAGAGAGAGAAAGCGAAAGCGAGGCAGAGAGAGAGAGAAAGCGAAAGAGAGAGGCAGAGACAGAGAGAGCAAGAGAGAGCAAGAGAGAGCGAGAGAGTGCGAGAGAGCGAGCGAGCGAGCGAGCGAGAGCGAGAGCGAGAGCGAGAGCGAGAGAGAGAGCGAAGAAGAGCGAAAGACCCAAAGCAAGATATAGTATCCGGTAGATGTGTACATTGTGCTTTCCCATGTGTGGTGTGGGTGTAAGCAGCCGAGCCGTCGGGGCAGTGAGTTCACGCCGCTGCCTCCCCCACACGGTGAGCAGAGAGGAGCGGGGCGAGGAGGCTGGGAGGATGACAGGGCATCGGGGGGTGACTGCTCCTTTTACCGCGCCTCTCTACCACAATGTTCACTGCCTAGGCGAGAGGAATCTGAATCACCACGCATCATACCGCCAAATGAACTGAAGGAGGGTTGAGGGGGGGGGGGGGAGGGGTGGTGTACAATGAAAACCAATTAACCGGAAACTCAAAAGATGACATTTCCCCCGCAGTTCTGAGCGAACCGAACGGAGGCATTGCTTATCGCCAAGTGTACATTTCAGCAGTTGTTTTGTTGTGCTGCTTTAAGGGCAGTCTTGTACGGGGGAAATGCCATGTTGCAGTAATCCTCCTATTGTTCCGTCTCAACCATGTCCAAAGGGAAAATAGGCCACACAGTCAGTCCCGTCGCACTGGGTCTGCTGAATGCATCCCTGGTAGAAATGCCGTCGTCATGGGTTTTCTTTCCTGCCAAAGGACAAGAACGGTCGCAACGGTTTCTTCTTGTTTCACGAAAGACAACCGTTACCAATGTAATTTATATGGAGGTAGGGCTTAGCTCAGGAGGTAGAGCGGGTTGACTGGTAACCTGAAGATGCTAGTTAGATCCCCAGCTCCTTCTAGCTTAGTGAAGAGGTTTACCTGAGTAAGACGCCTCACCCTGACTGCTCCAGGCGAGCTGTCGCCTTGCTTGATTGACCACCGACCACCGTCAGTCAACTGTTGTAAGTTGCTTTGGATAAAACCATCTGCTAAACGCCCTAAATGTAAATGTAAAATGGTACGGTATGATTCTGGAGCATGTAGCAAGGTCTTTTTGGGGAGACATTTTGTCAACTACTTGGATCGTGATTCTGTTTTAAGTGCACAATCTCTGTACTGATGCAACGTTCGTTAATTCGAAATCACGAGGACGCTCACATTTCTATTGTTTACAGTCGGGGCAGGCGTGTTAACGAAAATACACCCGGGCAGAATCAGGACATGGAAGAGATTTAACTAATTGAATTAGTCAAAATCACTTCCTTGTTCTGATTCCGTGTATATTTCGTTAACATTTCTCCTGGCTTTAATTAAACATCTGTTACCACTATAATTAAATTATAGTGGTAACAGATGTGTAATTAATGTCAGGAGAGACGGTTTAGATGGTTCCATCACAGACCGTTGTGGCCCTTTAAGGCCCTAAAGGGTAAGAGAATAACACGTAGGCAAAGTGCATGTCCATGTGCAACTAAACATATCCCTTACAACTAAACATGTGCCATTACTCAACAGGACGGCAACTGGCAGGTGTGCGGGAACACGGACGCTCTCGGTGGTCCCTTTGACGATCGGTATTTGGCGACACGTGAAATTCAGTTCTTTGCGCGCACTGTGGAAAAACCCAGGAGGACATGTGGACACACACGGCACCAACCTGGGGATGAGGACGCAGGGTTTAGAGTATCCCAGACCGACCCGATGATGATGAGATTGTGCTTGCCACCGCTGCATTAAGCCCTAATCTCTCTCTCTCTCTTTGTTCCACTAGTAGCGCAGATTAGAAAACGCCCCAGACAAGGTCAGCACAGACATCACAGCAATCAGACCAAACACGAAAACAATTCTAAATCTAAGATGCTTATATGTTACCTGGGTAACGCAGCCAACACAGTCGGTAGTGTAGGATATTGAAACAGAGAGACTCCCACATGCAGCTGCAGCGCTGCAGAGTGTTGAAGTACGACAGCGCACGTATTCATAAGAGAAAGTCCCTCATTCAGCGGCTGACAGCGCAACACCACCATTAGTGGTAATGGTTCGGTGTGTAACCTTGGCCCGACCCATCTGAGGTCATGTAGCCCACTACGGTAACACGCTAACGGGAATGTCGCATAATCCGACTCATGGGGGATGAAGAAGACGTGTGAACGCGGAGGAAGAGTGAAAAGAGCTCACTGCTGGAGTCACGTCCATCTCTGAACGTCTGCCAAAGAACCCGTCACAACGGAAGGATCCCCCCCCCCCCACTAGGTCAGGGCTACCCCCCTGGGACTTGACCCAGCCTGGTTAGGGCACTGTCACGCACAACACAACACAACACAGACTAGAAGTCTGCTGGCCTCTGGAAGAAAATACTTGGCAGACATTAAAATAACATAACAATAGGAATTGCCATGGACCAATGCTTCCCTGAAAACAAAGAAGTACACACATACACACACACACACACACACACTGAATTGCTCCATCGTCTTTGTTATTTATAGAGCTGTCAGAAGGCCTGAGCTGCGATGAATCAAGGTAGCAGGGCACTGCTCCACTGTGCACACAGACAGCCAATACAGACAGACAGACTGTCTGTCTGTCTGGGCTCCGCGGGCTTCACGGGTCGTGTAACGGTGAGGTCAGTGAAACCCACACTTCCACCAGAGTGTCCGGGCGCTATTCCTACTAATGCCACAAAGCCACTCTGATGCTATTCTTATGACCCCCTGCCCTAGCCTGTCTTTTCGATGGCCTCGTGCCTCTCGCCCTCTGTGTCCCCGTCTCAAACTCTCTCGCCTTTATGTGCCTGTGTGACAACCGAGTGTCTCGTTCTCTGTCTGGCTCCGTCACACTCCCGCCCTCCCTATCCGTCTCTCTGAACCTCAGCCTCAACCAGACAGCTCCGCTAGCGAGAGCGTGTTAAATATTGGATAAAAAGCTTTAGAGACTGCCTTGTGCACCAGCGGCAAAGGCTACGACGGATGTTGATGGATGCACCCACACACCAAAAAGAGAAGCTTCTGCCGTAAATAAAAACCCATTAGAGAAGAAAAACATACAAGCCATTCCCTGCCCACTGTGTGTCTGTGTCTCTGTGTTTGTGCGAGCGCGTTCCTCATTCTTGAAATCCATCTCCATCTCCCCCCCCCCCCCCCCCATCAGTACCACCGTAACACGCAAGTACACACACACCCGCTCCACGGGACGCCCTTCATGGCCTCCTCGCTGGAGGAATCAATCAGCGAGCGACGGCTGAAGGGCCAAGAGACCCCGTCGGAACGACTGCGCGTATAAACTCATTTGGGAGCCAATAATCGACTGCCAGCCAGACAAGGTGAGGCCGGAATGAAAACCTATTGGCTGGCGACGTCTCCCAACAGTCTATCATCTGAAGACGCATGTCACCGTGACAGCGGTCCCCCAACGTGGACATATTGTTTTCCTGGAGATCCAAGTCCCTAGGTTGAGGTTCTATTTTCGTTTTATTTTTATTTGGGGGGCGGGGGGCTTCAGTACTGGGGGTGGGGGGGGCAGGTGTTTGTGCGTTACACTCTGACGCTCACAGACGACCTTGGTTTAATTTCCTGCTGGAAACACCAATCAAAAGTCTGATCGAGTGCGGCTGGCCTCACCAGCATCAGCCGTGAAGGAGAAGGTTATTGAAACATTAATATCGCACCCCGATCGATAACGCACTCACACGCACGCGCACGCACACTTCTTCCCAGTCCACCTATCCGTTAGCCTCAAATCAGACCCAGCTGCCTTGAAGACAATCTTTTTTTTTATATGTGTCATTGTGTGCTCAGGAGCCATGAGGGAAATTCCTATTGGTAATGAAATGAATCATTCATAGGATGCCTTTTGGCATCGCACAGACAGGCAGACTGCACCCAGACTCCATATTTGCCGATGCTGTTTGCTTATTTTCCACGACAGACCCACAGACAATGAATGATTCTGTGTGACGTGCTTAAAAAGAAGATGCATCTATGTTGACACATTGGAATTTTAGAGTATGTTAAGTGTTTGTGTGTGTGAATAACATTCACATTGTACCTCAACTGTTCCCTATTGGCTTGAATGCACTAAAACCACACAACTTGGTTGACGTGCACACACACACACACACACAGCTGAGCATAATGATTCCACCAGCGTACGATGAAAACCAAAGGTCTGGGAGCCGTTGCCCACTAATCAGGGTCATTTCCCCTCAGACAAGACCATATTATTATCCCCGTGCAAAAAAACAGCAACACTGCTTCACAGAGTGGACACTGAAGCAGAACAATCAGTAGTAACGGATCCGTAGCCAGACACAGCCTTCTCCCTGTCCGACTTCATCTTACAAGCCTTCCTCAGCAGCAGTCCGGTGGGTCACAGCGTGCAGACAGGAAACGCTGGTCTGCTTGGAAGTGTTGCTGAGGCGGCGGGAGACGTCTCCATCTTGATTTTTCGTAGCGATTAGGAAGACTATGATGTGCATGAATTCGGGGGGGGGGGGGGGGGGGGGGATGCTAAAGTTACACCGACGTGGTTTCAAATAAATGTAAATCTGCAGAGTGTCAGCATGGAAGCCACTAGCCACAGTTTGATGCTCTCTCTTAGCCATACCAGTGAGTTAATGTAGAGGTGTCCTGTGGTTCACCCGTCTATCTCAATCTCTCATAAAGCATTAAAATGAAAAAATAAATCATTAAAAATCAAAGAAAATACGAAATGTAGGTGAAAAATAACCTTCCAATCTCATTTTAGAAAGGTACATTTAACATTTTGCGTCCAATCTCTGCCCTAATCGGTTTAGATGTGCCCATCTCCATCCGCTCTGCTGAGTGGATTTTGTCTCATGTTAAGCATCAAATACAATCAAACTCTCTCTGTACGGGACAGCTGTCCTCCCCAAGCCGAGCATGATGCTCTCTTGCGAGGCGTACCCATGTGTACACGAGCCAAACAAATCAACAACAAGCAACTCGTCTCGGCAGAACTTACCCCAAAACTAACATATCAATGTCAGCCAGATATGCTCAAAACTTCGTTGGTGTACATGAAAGACAAATACAAAATCGTATGCAAATAATCTATGGCTTCATCGGCATTCAAACTTTTTAATTGCGGCAGACTATTGATGTGTGAACTTTCAGACTTAATGCCCACATGCTGCTCAAGTCCCCCCCCCCCCACCCCCGTCTCTCATAGCCTTGATAGGGAGATTGCCCGTAATGAGTGCCACTGTGCCGATTCTGCACCAGCCCCCCAGGAACACGTTCCAGAAGCTGGGTAATTAAAAGCACTTCTGACTCAGTTAGGTATATTTATCTTCAGAAAACACAACCTTTTTCTGGGGCTACCTAATATTCCCTCCCCCCCCATAAGTCGACCGGGGTCAGTGATGAGTGACTGAGGGTCAGCTAATCAGCCCAGCGGGACACAGCTGTGTTTTAATCCTGCTGGACGGGTGAGGAAGCGCAGCGACACGAGGGATCATACGCTTATCCAACCTAGACGCCTTGCGCTCAATTAGCCAAGAGTGGCGACTCGGCAGCTGTATCAGTGAATCAGCAGCACAGACGAACTAGACCGCAGTGGATGCTATCGGCGTCCCTTCACGTAGCGTAAAGCCAAGATCGTTAGCCGTTGATAGCATTTTTCCGATTCCTGAACTTGAATATCGGCCGATACCAAGTATATACCGATACAGCATCTAGCCTTGTAACAACTAACGGCGCTTGTTCTTATTGAAGGGTTCCCTTACGATGACAAAAATGTATAGTCGATTCACGTTCATAATAAATAATTATAGTAATACATTTGTATTCTTGTAGTTGAGCATGAGCCTCCATGTTTTTCCGACTTGGTTGCTCGAACGCACGTAGGTCGGAGATGACGCCATTCCCATTCCGACTTTCCACCTCTGTCCATTAACGAACATCGCACGTGTTTATGATGTTCGCTGCCTGTGTAGTAAATTAGTCATTAGATGGTATCGGATCGACTTGGCATAGACTTGCGTTCTCGCGAATTCCCAATTCTTTAGGCAGTATCGGAGGCATTCCCGATACTGGTTATTGGTATCGGAACAACTCCAGTAATGAGGCATAAAAAAAAAAGCAGATGCTAAGCTACTTTAGCGTTAGCTCGTGCTAGCATGGCCTGCTCCTGAAGAGGCCGTGATGAACCGCTAGCTCCCCCAGAGGTTCAGCTCTGGGGGAGCTAGCGGTTCCATCATGGTCATGAGCTGAGCGTGTGTGCAGCGCGTCCCTGGGGCCTCCTGTCTGAGCCCAAGCCCTGCTGCGTCCTCCATCCCTCCATCCCGCTGAAGATGACGGATGCTCTTCAGAATCCTCAGGGAGCGAAGCTCGGCAGCTGCCTGCGTGTGTGTGTGTGTGTGTGAATGTGTGCGTGTTGGTGTTCAATTGTGTGGGGGTGTGTGCTCGCATGAGTTTTTGCTGCTTTGTATGTGCAAAAGGCTCAGCCGAGACAAGGGCAGAGCGAAAAAGGGTCAGAGGGAGAGAGACAGAGAGCAACAGGGACACAGAAAGAGAGAGAACGTTTAAGAGGCCATTTTGTTGGCTGACATTAGACTCATTGTCAAGCAGCAGATAAAACCTCCGGGTCAGACGGGGGGGGGGGCCTGGGGGGCAGCCAGAACCAGCTGTCAATCATTGAAGGTGATAATACACCCAGGCTCCAATGGAGAGAGTGGGGGGGGGGGGGGGTATGGCTGTCCCAGGCCATACAGCACCCGTTCATTGAATAAAATAAACATACAACATCACAGGTTCACTAATAGCCTCCATAAAAGTGGGGCCGGTCGCTCCTGAGCCAAAAGCCAGGGAGGCGGGACGGTCACAAAGGCAGAGCCAGTCTTTGTTGTTGGGTCGGGCACAGCTGGGACCGTGGGCATGGACTCGGAGCCCATCCACAGACCACCTATTCATCCTGCAGTTTAAAGGCGGAGGAAAGAAAACCTCTGGGTTCAAAAGCAGTCCCCAGCTGGCTGCAAACACACAAGCAAGGAAAAGATTGAGCTCACACACACACACGCGAGTTGTGGTCGTGCAAACACACACACTTTTCTCCTAACAGGCTGCTAGAGAATTCGCTCCCCAGAGAGCATCAATCCTCATTTTCTATCCAGTTATTCCTGCCACCAATTCCAAACACACACACAGGCATTTAATATATTTTAAAATGCGGTTGGTTTCAACCAGGTGAAACCGGAATGTACTTAAGCAGTGAGGGGTAAGAACAAAGAAGAAGTATCTCATAGCCATACGCGTGTCTGGATGTTAACTGAGGAGGAAGACTTCAGTTCATACAACTAGATGTCTTTATACCTTTAGTCGGACTGAGGATGTGGTATTCTCTTATTTTACCTCCTTTTGATTTTAGTTCCAGCAGTTTATACAGGGGCATTCATAATCTGGTCATAATCATTGGATTTATTTCATTATTACTTTTGCGGTGGATTCATGATGGTTCAAAGCCTATTCCCAAGTTCTTTGGACCAATCAGCACTGGTTGGAGGGACTTTCAGTTCAGACGAAGAGCGCCGCACTCCTCTGAATGAAAGGCAAAAGGTCCGCCAAACGAAAGCGTCGCAACCGTGTTGAACTGAAATAGACTGAATAACAATGTTAAAGGATGAACAGAAATCTACACTGAAGTTTTTCTCATATCAGTTCATCTCTTTGCTTTATTTCCAACCGGATTTGGTAAGAGCAAAGAGAGCACTAGCATCACTCCGAGTGTAAGACCGCCATGTCCGGAAATCTATTTCTGCCCAAACAGGACTGAAGTTTATTGTGAAGTGCAAATTAATATCCGATTGGTCTTACGAGGCAAGCATTCATATAGTCTACAGATAAATCTCTATGTGTATAGGCTATTTTAGAGCTAAACTTTGAGCAATATTTAATTCCACAGCATCAATTGGTCTTTGTCTTCGGGAAAATGCAATAACCAGCTAATTTAAAAAGTATCTGTAAGGCAACTGAACAGATGCAATATTCTTCAGCTGATTTCTGCAGGCAATATCGAACTTTTTTAATCTTGTTGAATGGTTAGTTTCGTAACGGGCTTCCCTATGATGAGTAAAGCTATGATTCGTTCTCCTGCAACCTCCCATTCTCAGAACAATGCTGGTTTAACGATGCAATGTTTTTATAATCTTTTATGAAGACACATTTACGCCTGGCTGTTCTGTTCACACGATCCGATTCTAATCCAACCACTATCGACCGCCTTTATGGGGTCTGGCGCTTCATTTTGCAGCAACTTTTTATTTATTTGGCTCCCACAACTCCCTTTACTGTTGTACTTGGAAAGTTGCAGCAAAGTGAAAGGGAATTAAATCCATAAACACCGACGGTAAAAAAAAACAAGCTAAGCTAGGACTCATTTGTATGCGTTTGATTTGTTGCCAATAGTTCTCCGCTAAAATAAATTGTTTCGCCGCGGATGCACCGAGTTGTAAAAACAAGTCTCATCCCACCTTAATAGCAGACGCTGGTGTGAGTATCCACAGTTACATTTAATGCGTTTGCCTTGCCTCTGGCGCCTCAGAGTAAATCGTAATAAAGTCCACAGAAGGGATGGGTAGATGGGCAGATTGGAGCTGGAGAATATTCTTTTAGGCCGCTGCAGAACCAAAAGCAAATCCTTTAAATTTCTAAAACTCCAGATTTATTACAATTCGCCTGAGCCTTCCACCAATGAGTCCTGCTATAACCTTGTAGCCGATTATTTGAAGGCATTTATTACAGAAACTGGAGGCAATGTGACATCGTTCGACGTCTGCTTTTCCAACAGGTTCTACCATTATGACACACCATAAACACCCAAAGGATCATTCAACTTTCAGGATGTATTAAAACAATCCTAATGTGTAGAGCAGCCATGAGGCAGGAGCGTTGCATAAGACAGGATTTGTGGGTACAAGACTGTTGAGTCTCGCTACCAATAATAAGAAGTCCAGTAGAAATTCACAATATATCCGGATAGGCTATAAATTGGCACGCGCCACCACTGAAACATAGCAGACAGAGTCCTGGTTTAATTTTGCAGAGGTAAGTCCACACTACGTTGAGTTGTACTTGGTCTACTGACGTAACATGAAACCAGGCAGTCATATCAACTTTATGTTTAGGTCTCCTACATATGCCCTCTCACAAAGGTTGAGAACAGTCTGGGAATCAGATACCAGATACGAGCCATTCCAACCTCTGGGAAACGATGGAAGCATATTTGCGTGGGCAGATAACATCCTATAATGCCAGTATGAACCAACGATGGTCATCACGGCATCATGAATCGTTTTGATAAATGCTGTTGATCATACACACAGCAGCTCCCTCTGCTGACCTACATAGGGAGAGAACTCTGCAGACGGAAGTGTTTTACAAGCATGATGAACGAGCTAATGAATGACAATGCCACCAGTTAAGACAACCTGCAGAGGTCGGATTTATAGCATTGATTGACAACCAACGGAATGACTTCGGATTAAAAATCTATTCAATGGTCAAGGATCGATCAAATATTACTTGAGATGCATTCAAATAAGGTGAATATCCCCCATATTTTAAGGGCCATGAGAAACGTGAAAATCTGCTGCCATGCAAGCGATTTGCCCACTTCCCCAATCTGGTCCAGAGTAGTCACGCATGCAGCTCTTCCAGCGCTGGCCCTCATTGGTTCCCATGAAACGGTTCGAGAGACCCTCACAGCAACCCACAGACTACTTTCACTCCCACCAGAAAGCACTTACTGATAAGAGACTGAACACTCGGACCAGGCAGAGAGTTCAGGACAAATCCTAAATGAAAAATAGCTGTTGTGTAATGTTTTACAGGCAGTGCCGTTTTCAGCCATGCTTGATTTGTACAGGTCGACATCACTGCAGAGTATAGTTTGCACTGATGGGACAATTGTATTATGTATAACAAGTTCATATTCAATGATTCATAGTCAGATGGCTGCGATTACACATACAGCGAGTTGCATAGGCTGGCAAATCGAAAGAAACGAGTCACCCATCTTTCAAACAATCCTCCACAACCGTCCCCAGAGAGCAGTTTACTCGAGTTCAGAAACCAGCGCTGCAGGTTAGGTGGATGTTATAACTAGGCT
Source organism: Gadus chalcogrammus (assembly GCF_026213295.1). Lineage (NCBI taxonomy): Eukaryota > Metazoa > Chordata > Actinopteri > Gadiformes > Gadidae > Gadus > Gadus chalcogrammus. Next base: position 30,752,134 of record NC_079423.1, read on the forward strand.
GGCAGCACACGCCGTCCCTAGGCTTTAGACAGCAGCTTAAGTTGAAGGCTACTAACAATTGGTCATGGAACTGGTTGCCTAAGCCAGACGTTAGGATACCTCTCAGCTCAGAATATAGCAGCACAACTTCTTGTACCAACCGTTATACCAGCAGTCAGTTTCAGTATGTTAACTCAAAATTGGAAACAGATTTTTTTTATAAAAGTATTACCGAAACATCCTTCGAATTAAATTCAAGCAAGGCTCCAGAAATTTGTTTACCTCCTGCCATACGGGACACTACTGCCTCCTAGTGGCAAGAGAAGTCAACAAATACAGGCAGAGTCAGCAGATAAGAGGAACTTATATTTATTGAACAAGTACAAAAACACAAACAATGCAAAGGTTATTCAGAGGGCAGGGAGCTTACGTCAGCAGGAGGAATGGCCTATGGAAGAAAACACAGATAACCGGAGTCATGAGGCTGTGACTCGACTCAAAGGCCAGTCCTCAGTGCATCGATTCAGCACTCACCAGTTCTTCAAATAATGACCAGGGTCCCTGCTTGTCGACCTCCTCGGCGGTGTCGCTCTCGTTACGAGAGCAGTACTCGTCGCTCCTCCCGTCCTCCACCGCACTGGGCTGAGGAACACCACGTGCCGTTACACGGGGAGCAAAGCACAAGCAGTGAACACCCGCTATATACACATTAGAACCAGAGAATACCACTTTATGGTTTGACTTGGTAACTTTACATGCAGTGTGTGCAGACACGTCAAACTCCAAGGAGCAGACCTCCTGAATGTATAAAGGCCAGTCAAAGGGATAGTATGAAAGGGGCCACCGTCGTAGTCTGGGTCTTCTTCAGAGCCCACTCGATCCGTGGCCAGCTTCGTTGGCGAAAGCCTCCACCCAGGTGTGCTGCTCCCGCTCGTCTCCTTCCTCGTCCTCATACCTCGTCCAGCTCATCCTGCTTCCTCTTGTTGCCCTTGCCCACATGGCTTTGTGGGTGAGATCCGCATCTCTGCGCAAAACAAGACATACCGATTCAGCTGTGGGGACCATTACTATGACTCCAGCTGTTAAGATTACCTTGTACACATAGTAATCCTTTACAGTTTTGCAATGCTAATTGTTGATATGATGTAGCTTTAGCTAAGAATAACATTCCAATTATGGAGTAAAATATCTGCAGACATGGTAACCAAACCTTTACCATAACGACTTACATAAGTAGGTTTATCAGATAAAGATGTAAACATTACAGTCATACACATTTCCCGAAGAGCATGCAGTGTTGAGAAAATCACGGGTGAAACCTGGGGAGATGGAGCAGCCGACGCTGGCGGGGACCGGGGTACCGCAGGGCGCCTCTGCATACCGGCGGGGCATTGACGGACATGATATGCCGGGTGATGCCGGTGCGAGGCGCTAAGACTGCCCACTTGTGCTGGCTGACGGACGGCATAGTGGAACCAAGGCCAGGACTGAGCACTTCGGGGTGTTCTTTTAGGTCTAAAACCCGAACATTTACCATAAACCTCGGTAGGCACTAATCTATCAGCGAAAACGATCGTTTAAACCAAAACCCACGAAAGTAAATGAGCACGATTAAATGTACCGGCTTTCGAGCCCGAGGTTGCTGTTACACGTTACTACCATGATGCTGAACGGCCAGACCGAGATACGTAGTAAGCACTACCGGTAAAAACGCCGCTTCTCTTCACAACTTGAACCTGAGGGCATTTTACATCAAAAGTTTTGAAGTCTACACTCTAAAGTCAATTATCGTGTTTAGCCTCAACTTGGGCCTAGCCCCGTGACGTCCAGAGAGGCAAACTAGGAGACACACACGCTTACCTCCACTTTCTCCACCTCCACATTCTCCACCACTACCACTTGTTGTTCCGCAGAGTCGCTGGCCATCCTGCTGCAGACAGCTGGAAAAGTACGTTGAAGTATAAAGTAAAAAATAAAAAGGAGCCGAAGCAGCAGGACACTACTGAACCCAGAGTTCGGAGGTGTAATGTACCCAGTAGCGTTCAACGTTTAACCAATCAGTGCACAGAATCAACCCGTGTAATCAGCATAGACCAATGAGAAAGCTGTACCAATTAACACTGCCCAAGAGTGGCACGATGGCTTTGACATCAGATCCTAGATCCGTTTATGATGAGTGATGACACGTGAGATGAAAATTAACTCGATTGTAAGCGTAATGAGCTTCACGCTCAATGTTTGAATCTGTTAACAGTAATCAATCACATTCATAAATTCGAACTCTTCTAATTCGAATAACCATATATTATATATATATAATTACGTGAACGTTTCTTCCTCTGACTTTGATTTCTGAAATGATGCTCACTAAGGCGCAGCCAAAAGCAACACTACAGATATGACAACATCAAGATCGTCACGGGAAATGATAATAATAATAAAAACACATTCAGTTCCTTTGGTTGTAAACACTCTCAATGAGCTATTTTCCGCTATGTATCTGCGATGTGAGCGCGTGGATATTCAAGAGGCGCTGAGGAGGCATTAGAGCAGCCCGATTGACCCTCCCCCTCACAAAGGCCAGATCGGTAGGGCGCTTGCCGCCACTCAAACCGTCACATCTACTCACGTCGTTCTCACTGAGGAGTGTGTGAGCGTGTGTGTAGGGAAGGAGTGTGTGTGTGTGTGTAGGGGAGGAGTGTGTGTGTGTGTGTGTGTGTAGCTGAGGAGTGCGTGAGTGTGTGTCTAGGGGAGGCGTGTGTGTGTAGGGGAGCAGTGTGTTAGTGTGTTCATCAGGGGAGCAGTGTGTGTGTGTGTGTTTAGGGGAGGAGTGTGTGTGTGTGTGTGCGTCAGGGGAGGACTTTGTTAGTGTGCGTAGGGGGGGGGGGGGGGGGGGCAGGAGTGGAGGGCCCATCGAGGTCAGTATAAAAGGCGTTCCCGGTCGTCCCCCTCCACCAGCCCAGCGGGAGCAGAGGAGAGCGAGGGCCGATGCCGACCGTAACCATGGACGACGACCCAACGGTGACGCGCAGCATCAGCGCGGGCGCCGTCTCCGGCGGCTCCGACGGCGCCCCTTCCACCGGCCCGCGGCGGCGGCGGCGGCGGCGCGGCGCCACAGCAGCGCGGGGATGCGGGCCCTCCTGTGGGCCACCCTCGGTCCCCGGGTCCCTGGCACTCCGCTGGGCTCCCGGCTCCACGCAGCCGACGGCGGTTCCCCCCACCACATCCTGACCCCCGACCGCGTCCCGCCCTTCACCATCCCCAGCCTGTCCACTACAAGCCCGACGGCCCCCCCAGGGGGGCCCGGCACCCCAGGGGCCGCCCCGGAAAGGATGAGTGGAGAGGATAGACGAGGAGGGAGGAGGGTTACGTCGCGGAAGGTCTGTGGCGAGCTGGGCGCGGCTCTGCGCGGCTCGGCGTCTCGCTCCGAGCTGTGCGGACGACGCGTCCTCCTCGGACCTCCGCGTGCCCCGCCCGACCTACCGCCCAGCGTACCGGCGCGGACCCGCCTGAGGAGGGGTCCCTGCCTGAGAGAGGCTCCTACCCTGGGCCCTACCGGGAGAGGTTTCCCGCGTCCTACCAAGGGCCCTACCTTGAGGACGCGCACCGGCACGGCCTGGACCCGGCCAGCAGGGCGGCGCTCTCCCTGCCGCACCTGGCCAAGGTGACCACGCCCTACGGCTTCGTGACGCTGAGCCAGAGCCCCCAGAGGGCGAGCGAGGAGGTGCTGCTCTGCCCGGTCGGCCCGCATCGCGCCTCGGCCAAACGGGACGCGGGGCCGTCGACGGGGGGCGGCGGCGGCTGCCGCGCCAAGGCCCCCCTGGAGAGGACGGGCGGCGCAGGGGACAGAGGCCCGCCGCCCCGGCCCCCCCCGGGTCAGAGGTCGTCCGAAGACTCGGGCGACGCCCGGACGGAGGCAGCCGCGACGGCGACCGTGTCTTCACAAAGGGGGGCGAGCAAGAAGCCGAAACGGCGGCTCTACGACATCATACGGAAGCACATCCTGCCGCTTCATTAGACACTCAGGGCGGGACTCAGGGCCGACGGGGGGGAAGGACGACCCAGGGGTGTGACAGCATTCATGTGACAGCTTTCATGTTGACGGTTTGAACGTGTGAAGGTGCATTTCCTGTTGCACCGTCTTGCTGTCTACCAGGAAAATCTTTATCTCCCCTTTAATAAAAAAGGAAACTCGCTTTGCTTTCATTTCGCTGCCTCATGTCTCTGTGTGCCTCAACGTCCATCACACTGATGCTACGTGGTATGAATGCACTTTGCTGATTTGGGTTGTGTGCTGAGTTAAACCCTGAAGTACTGTTATGAATAGCAGCTGTAGAAGTAGTGGTTCAGAGTATTTTCTCACAGGATATAAACAGAGTCATAGGCTCTGGTTCGTTTCATATATATATTCAACATAGGGGGGAGTTGTTCCTAACTTCATCTGTATTGTGTGTTTATAAAATAAACTAAAATCATAGACGAAATGTCTTTAGTTATGTCAATGCATTTCATGCATAGGATCATTTGGGTGGATATGTAATCTATCCCTCCCCGTGTCTGTGTTCCCTCACTCGACCAGCGCTAAAGAGAGCATGCACTCACCCGGGTCTGTCCTGACGTCTGCACGGTGCTCTCGTACCCTCCACGCTCCCCTCTCCCCCTCGTTCTCTGAGTGTGCGAGGAGGAAGCTCGCAGCTGAAGAGAGAGACAGCCAATGACGCTCGCCCACTAGAGCTTTGTAGTCAGAGGCCCTTATCTTCCTCCATGTTCTGCCATTAAGACAAGTGACATTGTGTGTGAGTGGGTAGTCTCAATACGAAACACTGAGTCATGGCTGGGGCCTCCGGAATAAATTCAACGAGAGGGGCCAACATGAGTGTTGTTTCCGGCCCTGATTTGTTTCACCATGGTCACGCAGCCATGATTCAACACATGTCTTGAATTGGTGAGGCCTTCTCATGACGTGAGAGCGTTGGACCTAGTAGAGCGAAGCCGCACTGCGGGCTATGGACTTGCTGATATGAGCATCTCGTTCCGTCAGGAGGAAACCAAAACCAAAACATCTTCAAGTAAAAATGAATGATTTCTGCCTGATGTGTTGACGCTCGTCTCTTGAAAGTGAACACACTTTAGCCCTCATTGTATAATTAACAATTAAAACTATTAGCCCTTGACATTGTTATTCCAGATTCTGAAAGCGTAATTTCCCAGATTTGTTCTGGCCTAGCCCGAGGTACAGAGGTTGGAAATGGTGGTACTGAAACATGTTTGTCAAAGGGCCTGTTGGCTATCAGTGGAAGAATATAGACATCCAAGATTGGAAAAGGTGAGAAATAAAACAATTGAGGAGCGATTGGCTAAAAATATCTTTTGAGATGGTTGAGAGGGGACTGCGCGCTTTTCATGCTGTGAAAAAGAAATGACTAATAGCGGGAAACCTGAAGTGCGGAAATATGAACTTTGATATAGTTTGAAAACGACACCTGTCCTTTTTAAAGAGGTCATCTCAAAGATTTTCATGATAAATAAATGTCTGTTACCTCCCTATCTATGGTTGAGCGAGGCAACATCATGCAGTTAGAGCCTATGGCCATCATAGCCCCAGGGATTATGTTATTCGGTGTGACAGTTTTACCGCTCATCACCCAAGGTATTAGAACAGAAAACAAAACTGGTGGCTTCCTCAAACTTATATATAATTAATACGAATAGCATACCTTTGTAGAGGTTAAAAGACTTTCAAATACTTAAATGGCAGTAATAGTGCCTTTGCTAATACAATTCTTACCAAATGAAGGACTCAGGTTGACATATCTAGGATTTGGTAATTTCTTAACTGAAGGAAATGATGAAAGATTTTTGAAAATACTTTGTTGGTATAGCTTGTTCCTCATTTTTTTCAAACTGAGGTTAGAAGAGCGACAGCAGTTAGGCTTTTCCGTTACCAACCTCAACTCAGCAGAGAGAGAGAGAGAGAGAGAGAGAGAGAGAGAGAGAGAGAGAGAGAGAGAGAGAGAGAGAGAGAGAGAGAGACAGAGACAGAGATGCAGAGAGAGAGAGAGAGGGAGAGGCAGAGAGAGAGAGAGAGAGAGAGAGAGAGAAGGAGAGAGAGGCAGAACCAGCCAGAACGAGAGGGGAATAGTTCAAACAGGGCATCAGTATGACCTGCGGCACTATACCACAGTGAGAAACTGACACAAGGCTCCGTGCTGCTGTATAAACTGGATCTACAGCGTTTCGGTTCTCAACCCAGTGGAGGGGAAGCAGTCACCCGGTCTTCCAGATGGAGTGGGGTGGGAACCTTCGCCCTACGAAGACACGCTCGGGCCCCCCAGCACTGCCCGCCAAGCAGCGCAGGTAGGTCCCCCCCCCCCGCCACCACCCCCCCGACCTCGGCTGGGGGTTCTGAATCGCTGAACACCATCGCCGTGACGACCCTCTCCTCCTCCGGTTTTTTGGTTCTGTGGGATGAAACCAAACAATTGTTCAATGGATGAATGTAGCCTGTATTATATGTTACACATTGAGAAATATAGGATGTAAATAGAGATAGAGCGGATGCAAGGATCCATCTGAGCGTGTGTTGTGACGGCTGTGCGGACATGTTCTCAGCATTAGAAAGCCCGCTGTCTTTAGATAACCCTCGACATGGCCAATGACAAGGGAGATGTGCTCATATCACGACCTAATGAAAGTTACGCAAAAGGGAATG
>NC_079423.1:30758924-30868924 GCF_026213295.1 Gadus chalcogrammus
TAAAAAGAAAAAATGCGCCGTTGATTAACTTGCGTTACCGGGTGCGGGTGAAGCAAAGTGATACAATAACACAAACCAACATGATAGGCGCTGTGGAATAAGAAGAAGACAACGCTGAGGTCATCCATCACGACGAGCTCTGAGCGGCGACTCGGAGGCAGCAAAGGGACAAATTAGCCGCGATCACAGCCTCTCCTTCAGCTGAGGGAGGCAGAAAAGGAGCGACCAAAAGCTGCAAGATTAGGAAGCGCCGAACTGGGGACAGGCTTATGAAAAACTAAGATGCCCGGAATACGACTCGCTGAGGCAGTGCATCCTAACGCTACCATCTCACACAGAGTTGGAACCACAGTATCTTCTCATCGTCTTCACTGCTCTTTGGCCTCTTCCCGTTACTTAAGGCCCAATCCCATTTCTACCCCTTACCCTTCCCCCCCTTCCCCTTTCCCCTTCAAAACAAGGGTGAGGGGTAAGGGGAAGGGGTAGAAATGGGATTGCGCCTAAATTCAGATACATGTCATTAAGGAGCAGGCCGGGGTCAGACATCTTGCTCAACGATGCCCACAGAGAGTCTACTGCGGTGTTGTCCTACCGTTATGTGGAACAACCCAGTCAGGGGCCAAAGCTTTAATTAATACCACAGGAATGGATAGGGACAGACACACACGGGTTCACAGCCGCACAATGGAAACGGGTCGCACAGGATATCAATGGCTTTGTGGATCAGATCTTGTGCTTGTGCTAATAAACATTATTAATTATTCAGTGAGTTTATGCACGGCTTGTTTTTGTTGCTGGGCGATGCCGTGGCAGTGCAGATGGACTCCATCAACGTCTGGATGGCAGAATTGATACGGGGCAGTGACACGCAACTACAAATTCAGTACTTCATCCAGGAATTGAGTGTTTGGGAAAATAAAATGCGTGCTATTCTCTTCTCCGGTGTGGGTTGTTTGTGTTGAGTGTCGACTGGATGAGTGGATAACGGTTCTGTGTGGTTGTGGTTCTTGTTTATTGATTAACCAGTACCAGTAAACAGTGCGGTACTAAAGGTCCTTCGACATTGAACACTATTATTCGTTGCATTTTCCATTTTCCACGTCAATAAAATAATTTGACGCAATGTCCTTTTGGGTCCATCTTGTTGGACCACCCTTCTGTTAAATGTGACCTAGTGACAACATAGAGAAAGCGTTGCAACCCTCCTACAACACTTATTGCAGTGTTGTACGTCCTGGCAGTATTGTCTGTCGTACATACTTAAACTACTTAGGCTTTATAGCATCTTATCCCTAACTGTTGTATACGAGCAATGGGTTACCCTAGCGATTGTTAGCACTTTGGCACTTGATGTTATATGGCACCGACGATATATTTGGTGCTTTTCCTTCCTTCGGATAACTTGTCCGCTTTGTAGACGCTTTGGATAATTGCGTCTGCTAAATGCCCTAAATGTAAAGCAGAAAGTTGAACATGGGGCGGTTTATTTTCTCTTCAACCCGATGACAACCAAGTCTTAAGAAATTTTAACATCCAAAAGTCCTGTTTGAAGCAAGAAAATAAACAAAAAGTACCGGCAGCAACCTAAGTGCTAAATGCGCTTGGTTCAGTTAAAACATGTGATAGTAGTTTGTGTTTGCATCACACTGAGCCATACCATGTCGAGAATGTGAAACGTGAAGGAACAATTCACTAGCAGATATCTTGTTGACTAAACTTTACCTGGATTGATCTCATTCACTCAAGCAACCAATTTGTCAGGCATTTAAAGTTCACATTGCTGTTTTTCCGTTTGATTTGAGAGAACACGACTTGGGAAAAGCTACACACTTCCTCCTTCATCGCCCTTACCCTGAACGTCTTATCTGTCAGCAGCATGATGCTAATCAACTCCCCAGGTACCGTCGATTAGAATCATCTCAAACCACGACTGCAACCTGCCACCACAGCACTGAACCGCCTCCAACAGCAGCCTCAACCATTGTTGTTCACATAAATCTTTCAGATTTATGCTGAATTTGTCCGGGGAACAAGCTAATTGAATGCATGACCACCAAGACGAGGTAGAAAAAAAAGTTGTTTTTTGTTAATTATCTTCAACGAGCTTTAATTCACTAGAAGAACAACAACTGTTAATAACATTTGTCGCCCTTTCGACTTGGCAACGCTCAGAGCCTCGCTGACCTACAACCCTCAAAGCCCCCGCTGTCTTCAGAGGACGGCATATCAGGCGATGTGAAGGGGAAGCGCATAAATTAATAAGGCTTAATAAGGCTGTCAACCATGTTCCACTTTAATGAAAACTTATCTGTGGCGACATGAAAACGGCCCAGTGTGTTTGTGGTCTCGTGGGCACCATCGAACACGTCCTATTATGAAGCAAACAAGGTTGGCATTTAGCTCAAAGGTTACTTCATCTCTAAGGAGATTTCTTATCGTCGTTATGGTTTCGCGGAAACCATGAATGATAAATGCGTGCATGGGCATGTGCCCCGTGCGTGTGCATAGTGATGCACTCTGGAACCAAGGAAAAGTACAGTCAAACTATGCGTCATCCTCCTTATGTAAAACATGACTACAGCTTCCTACCACTGACGTCCCCCCCGGCCAGAATGGTAACCAGACTCCATCCTCATTAGACCTGCTTCACTCCGACTGGGCCCTGCTCTATTGATCCCAACTGGAAATTATCTTTCCTGGTGTACCGCCCTCCGCCCCACCCCCTCAGAAACTCATTAGTCTGGGTTCCAACGGAAGCTCAAGGTCAGTGTCTGTAGAACTCCCTTATCCAAACACTAAGACCCCGGCCGGATGCACGTCCCCAGTGTCTGAGCTCCCTGCTACCAGACGAGGAGAGGCCAGGGCTGGCTGTCCACCATCCTCAAACACAGCCCTGAGGGACCACTGTGCTACCGTACCCACCAAACACCCATCATGTCGCGTTGTTCCTTGCTGGGGCGAGGACGGCAGCTCTGCACTCCAGCCATGCCCTCCCCGTGGCTCGTGTGATGTGCCGGGCCCTTTCTGTACCCTGCTGGGCGCCGGGCTTTGGACCTGAGCCTCTGATTACCGCACACTAATGAGCGTGTGGAGGCCGGCCGCACGCTCGAGCCAGCCACCGCCGCCGCATCAGGGGGGGAGGGAGAGAGGAGCACAGGCCTCGGCTCAAAGAGCAGATGACTAGAGCCAGGGAGATGGCTGTGACCACCTCCACACGCACACCCACCCCTGATGCAGCACGCTGTAGTGCCACGGTTTGTTGTCCACCATAACAACAGCTTGTTGGATCAGAGAAGGATGAAGACGTGAGACGGACCGGACTCCGGGAGGAAGACATTGGGGGGGGGGGGGGAAGAAGAGAGAAAGAGAGGGAGAGAGAGAGAGAGAGAAAGACGAAAAAAAGCTTTGATATTAATGATTCAGTCCTGGATGTCCCTCAAGAGCGTGGAAATGTATTTATGGTCTATAAAGATGTGTGTGTTTGGTGTCAGCCATCTGTCGCCTTGTATATCTCTATTTGATCATCTTCCGTCACATTACTCGCCCGTGAATTCGCCAGGACCTGCCAAAGCAGAACCGCAAAGTCTTTGAATCAAACAGGAATTGAAAAGAAATGAGTTTGTCCTCCTATAGAAGTCACATGTTATTTATATACAGAACTTCAAGAATCCATTGGCCTATGGATGTGTCAGAACAAATGCAGAGTGACAGATAGAAATTTTGTGTACGTTTGTGTGTGTAGGTACGTGTGCTCGTGTGTGCATACGTTTGTGTGTACATGCGTGTGTGCGCACCTTTGTGTGTACCCGTGTGTGTGCACGTGTTCCCAGCAGCTAGTTCAAATCACCTTCCAAGACAGCCATGCCACTTCCAAGCCCATGGTGTGCGCAGACAACCTTTAACCCTGACCTATAGGCAGAACCCTCCCGTTCCCCACACTGTACACCAACACCGGCCACAAGAGGAGTGTCTGGGGTCAACCGCCTCGGCTGATCTGCCCCGTAATGACACAAGTGCTCTCCACTCCCAACGATGAACCAGCCAAGGACCGCCAGCGAGACCCTGTCAAGAGCCCCTCAACCAATAGGGAGACATCGCACAGAGCCAATCATGAGGCCCTGCCAGGCCAGTGAGGGGGGAGAACCGAGAGAGGGAGGGCGAGAGAGAGCGAGAGAACGAGACAGAGAGAGAGTGAGACAGAGAGAGAGACAGAGAGAGAGGGAGAGAGAACGAGAGAGGTAAAGAGAGAGACAAAGACAGAGAGAGAGGGAGAGAGAGCGAGAGAGAGCGAGAGAGAGCGAGAGAGAGCGAGAGAGGGCGAGAGAGGGCGAGAGAGCGAGAGCGAGAGCTACAATAAAATGGAAAGTAAGAAAAAGAAGGTGGGGGAACAGGGGGGGCTGAAAAATAAGTCTTCATCTCACTTTCTGGGTGGGGAGGGTGAAGGTGTGGAGAATGTGATCACATTTCCTATTTGATGGTGTTAGCAGTAAATATGGAAGCACGGGATACGGTGTGGGGGGGGATTAGGGGTGCCCTGCTTATTCGCCCCAGCACCTCAGAGAAGGGGTGCAGGACTGGGGCTGAGCGGGAGAGGGGGGGGGGTGACTGAGCGGGGGAGAGGGGGGGGGGGCCTGAGCGGGGAGAGGGGGGGGCTGAGCGGGGAGAGGGGGGGGGGGCTGAGCGGGGAGAGGGTGGGGGGCTGAGCGGGGAGAGGGGGGGGGGCTGAGCGGGGAGAGGGGGGGGGGCTGAGCGGGGAGAGGGGGGGGCTGAGCGGGGAGAGGGGGGGGCTGAGCGGGGAGAGGGGGGGGGCTGAGCGGGGAGGAGGGGGGGGGGGCTGAGCGGGGAGAGGGGGGGGGCTGAGCGGGGAGAGGGGGGGGGCTGAGCGGGGAGAGGGGGGGGGGGCCTGAGCTCAGTCAGGTGTGGGAAAGATAAGCCGCCAAGGAGAAAATAAAAGACAGAGTGGATTATGTCGGGAAGGCTGCTCCTAAGGCTGCTTCTCCTTCCCGCCTTGTGGAGGAAGGCCCTCTGCACAGGAAGAGGGAGGGAGAGAGACGCTCCCGAACAGGAAGAGGGAGAGGGAGGGAGGGAGAGAGAGAGACACTCCGAACAGTAAGAGAGAGAGACGCTCCAAACAGGAAGAGGGAGAGAGAGACGCGTGCTCTGGAGCCACATCACGTCCAAGGGCCTCTGAGCCGAGGTGGAGAAGCACTTGAACGAGGAGGTGATCGGGGGTTCATGATGATGTGTCAGGGAGGATTATGGGAGCTCAGTCGTCACCAGAGCCCAGGAAAGAAAGGATCATCCTGGAGCTTAGGAACGAGGTCCTGAAGAAAAGAAGAAATAAAGAAGGAAACTACAGGGCGAATGATTTGTCAGATTATTTAGCTACTGGATTTACTTAGGATTTTCTCATTTTGGAGTCACACCGATTCTGAATACCAAAACACAAATATAAGAGCCCCAACTAAAAAAGAGCCGGAGAGGAAAAGAGTCACCCAGACACCCTTGGGTGTTCTGGATCACCTCTACGCTCATCTAGTCAGGTTAACCCCCCGTGTTTGCAATCACAGTCATCCCACTCCCACTGGACCAATTACATCAATGTACATAATTACCTTCAGCCGCTGGCAGTGGCCTCCGCTCTGTGACACAGAGACCTGACTCGCCCCCTGAGTAAAATGGCAGACTGAGGGAAATGTCAATCATTTATATGTAGTTTACCCTCTGACGCATTCAGAGGGAGTGAGCGTATGTCAGAGATAGAGAATAAAACAGATAGGGGAGAGAAAAGTGATGCACAAAGCGGGGGAGGGAGAGAGAGCCAGAGAGAGAGAGAGAGAGAGAGAGAGAGATGCAGCCACAGAGAAAGCAGGGGGTAAGAGAACGAGAGCGAGAGAGAGAGAGGGTGAGAGAGAGAGAGGGCGAGAGAGAGAGCGAGAGAGAGGGCGAGAGAGAGGGCGAGAGAAGAGGAGAGAGAGCGAGAGCTGAGAGAGAAGAGCGAGAGAAAGGGGAGAGAAAGGGAGAGCGAGAGGAGAGAGAAAGAGCGAGAGTGAGAGCGAGAAAGGAGAGAGAGAGAGAAAGCGAAAGAGAGAGGCAGAGACAGAGAGAGCAAGAGAGTGCGAGAGAGCGAGAGATGTACAGAGAGAGAGAGAGAGAAAGAGCGAAGAAGAGCGAAAGACCCAAAGCAAGATATAGTATCCGGTAGATGTGTACATTGTGCTTTCCCATATGTGGTGTGGGTGTAAGCAGCCGAGCCGTCGGGGCAGTGAGTTCACGCCGCTGCCTCCCCCACACGGTGAGCAGAGAGGAGCGGGGCGAGGAGGCTGGGAGGATGACAGGGCATCGGGGGGTGACTGCTCCTTTTACCGCGCCTCTCTACCACAATGTTCACTGCCTAGGCGAGAGGAATCTGAATCACCACGCATCATACCGCCAAATGAACTGAAGGAGGGTTGAGGGGGGGGGGTGGTGTACAATGAAAACCAATTAACCGGAAACTCAAAAGATGACATTTCCCCCGCAGTTCTGAGCGAACCGAACGGAGGCATTGCTTATCGCCAAGTGTACATTTCAGCAGTTGTTTTGTTGTGCTGCTTTAAGGGCAGTCTTGTACGGGGGAAATGCCATGTTGCAGTAATCCTCCTATTGTTCCGTCTCAACCATGTCCAAAGGGAAAATAGGCCACACAGTCAGTCCCGTCGCACTGGGTCTGCTGAATGCATCCCTGGTAGAAATGCCGTCGTCATGGGTTTTCTTTCCTGCCAAAGGAAAAGAAGGGTCGCAACGGTTTCTTCTTGTTTCACGAAAGACAACCGTTACCAATGTAATTTATATGGAGGTAGGGCTTAGCTCAGGAGGTAGAGCGGGTTGACTGGTAACCTGAAGATGCTAGTTAGATCCCCAGCTCCTACTAGCTTAGTGAAGAGGTTTACCTGAGTAAGACGCCTCACCCTGACTGCTCCAGGCGAGCTGTCGCCTTGCTTGATTGACCACCGACCACCGTCAGTCAACTGTTGTAAGTTGCTTTGGATAAAACCATCTGCTAAACGCCCTAAATGTAAATGTAAAATGGTACGATATGATTCTGGAGCATGTAGCAAGGTCTTTTTGGGGAGACATTTTGTCAACTACTTGGATCGTGATTCTGTTTTAAGTGCACAATCTCTGTACTGATGCAACGTTCGTTAATTCGAAATCACGAGGGCGCTCACATTTCTATTGTTTACAGTCGGGGCAGGCGTGTTAACGAAAATACACCCGGGCAGAATCAGGACATGGAAGAGATTTAACTAATTGAATTAGTCAAAATCACTTCCTTGTTCTGATTCTGTGTATATTCCGTTAACGTCTCTCCTGGCTTTAATTAAACATCTGTTACCACTATAATTAAATTATAGTGGTAACAGATGTGTAATTAATGTCAGGAGAGACGGTTTAGATGGTTCCATCACAGACCGTTGTGGCCCTTTAAGGCCCTAAAGGGTAAGAGAATAACACGTAGGCAAAGTGCATGTCCATGTGCAACTAAACATATCCCTTACAACTAAACATGTGCCATTACTCAACAGGACGGCAACTGGCAGGTGTGCGGGAACACGGACGCTCTCGGTGGTCCCTTTGACGATCGGTATTTGGCGACACGTGAAATTCAGTTCTTTGCGCGCACTGTGGAAAAACCCAGGAGGACATGTGGACACACACGGCACCAACCTGGGGATGAGGACGCAGGGTTTAGAGTATCCCAGACCGACCCGATGATGATGAGATTGTGCTTGCCACCGCTGCATTAAGCCCTAATCTCTCTCTCTCTCTTTGTTCCACTAGTAGCGCAGATTAGAAAACGCCCCAGACAAGGTCAGCACAGACATCACAGCAATCAGACCAAACACGAAAACAATTCTAAATCTAAGATGCTTATATGTTACCTGGGTAACGCAGCCAACACAGTCGGTAGTGTAGGATATTGAAACAGAGAGACTCCCACATGCAGCTGCAGCGCAAGAGTGTTGAAGTACGACAGCGCACGTATTCATAAGAGAAAGTCCCTCATTCAGCGGCTGACAGCGCAACACCACCATTAGTGGTAATGGTCGGTGTGTAACCTTGGCCCGACCCATCTGAGGTCATGTAGCCCACTACGGTAACACGCTAACGGGAATGTCGCATAATCCGACTCATGGGGGATGAAGAAGACGTGTGAACGCGGAGGAAGAGTGAAAAGAGCTCACTGCTGGAGTCACGTCCATCTCTGAACGTCTGCCAAAGAACCCGTCACAACGGAAGGATCCCCCCCCCCCCCCACTAGGTCAGGGCTACCCCCCTGGGACTTGACCCAGCCTGGTTAGGGCACTGTCACGCACAACACAACACAACACAGACTAGAAGTCTGCTGGCCTCTGGAAGAAAATACTTGGCAGACATTAAAATAACATAACAATAGGAATTGCCATGGACCAATGCTTCCCTGAAAACAAAGAAGTACACACATACACACACACACACACTGAATTGCTCCATCGTCTTTGTTATTTATAGAGCTGTCAGAAGGCCTGAGCTGCGATGAATCAAGGTAGCAGGGCACTGCTCCACTGTGCACACAGACAGCCAATACAGACAGACAGACTGTCTGTCTGTCTGGGCTCCGCGGGCTTCACGGGTCGTGTAACGGTGAGGTCAGTGAAACCCACACTTCCACCAGAGTGTCCGGGCGCTATTCCTACTAATGCCACAAAGCCACTCTGATGCTATTCTTATGACCCCCTGCCCTAGCCTGTCTTTTCGATGGCCTCGTGCCTCTCGCCCTCTCCCTCTGTGTCCCCATCTCAAACTCTCTCGCCTTTATGTGCCTGTGTGACAACCGAGTGTCTCGTTCTCTGTCTGGCTCCGTCACACTCCCGCCCTCTCTATCGTCTCTCTGAACCTCAGCCTCGACCAGACAGCTCCGCTAGCGAGAGCGTGTTAAATATTGGATAAAAAGCTTTAGAGACTGCCTTGTGCACCAGCGGCAAAGGCTACGACGGATGTTGATGGATGCACCCACACACCAAAAAGAGAAGCTTCTGCCGTAAATAAAAACCCATTAGAGAAGAAAAACATACAAGCCATTCCCTGCCCACTGTGTGTCTGTGTCTCTGTGTTTTGTGCGAGCGCGTTCCTCCTTCTTGAAATCCATCTCCATCTCCCCCCCCCCCCCCCCCATCAGTACCACCGTAACACGCAAGTACACACACACCCGCTCCACGGGACGCCCTTCATGGCCTCCTCGCTGGAGGAATCAATCAGCGAGCGACGGCTGAAGGGCCAAGAGACCCCGTTGGAACGACTGCGCGTATAAACTCATTTGGGAGCCAATAATCGACTGCCAGCCAGACAAGGTGAGGCCGGAATGAAAACCTATTGGCTGGCGACGTCTCCCAACAGTCTATCATCTGAAGACGCATGTCACCGTGACAGCGGTCCCCCAACGTGGACATATTGTTTTCCTGGAGATCCAAGTCCCTAGGTTGAGGTTCTATTTTCGTTTTATTTTTATTTGGGGGGCGGGGGGGGGGGGCTTCAGTACTGGGGGTGGGGGGGCAGGTGTTTGTGCGTTACACTCTGACGCTCACAGACGACCTTGGTTTAATTTCCTGCTGGAAACACCAATCAAAAGTCTGATCGAGTGCGGCTGGCCTCACCAGCATCAGCCGTGAAGGAGAAGGTTATTGAAACATTAATATCGCACCCCGATCGATAACGCACTCACACGCACGCGCACGCACACTTCTTCCCAGTCCACCTATCCGTTAGCCTCAAATCAGACCCAGCTGCCTTGAAGACAATCTTTTTTTTTTATATGCGTCATTGTGTGCTCAGGAGCCATGAGGGAAATTCCTATTGGTAATGAAATGAATCATTCATAGGATGCCTTTTGGCATCGCACAGACAGGCAGACTGCACCCAGACTCCATATTTGCCGATGCTGTTTGCTTATTTTCCACGACAGACCCACAGACAATGAATGATTCTGTGTGACGTGCTTAAAAAGAGGATGCATCTATGTTGACACATTGGAATTTTAGAGTATGTTAAGTGTTTGTGTGCGTGAATAACATTCACATTGTACCTCAACTGTTCCCTATTGGCTTGAATGCACTAAAACCACACAACTTGGTTGACGTGCACACACACACACACACACAGCTGAGCATAATGATTCCACCAGCGTACGATGAAAACCAAAGGTCTGGGAGCCGTTGCCCACTAATCAGGGTCATTTCCCCCTCAGACAAGACCATATTATTATCCCCGTGCAAAAAACAGCAACACTGCTTCACAAAGTGGACACTGAAGCAGAACAATCAGTAGTAATGGATCCGTAGCCAGACCCAGCCTTCTCCCTGTCCGACTTCATCTTACAAGCCTTCCTCAGCAGCAGTCCGGTGGGTCACAGCGTGCAGACAGGAAACGCTGGTCTGCTTGGAAGTGTTGCTGAGGCGGCGGGAGACGTCTCCATCTTGATTTTTCGTAGCGATTAGGAAGAGGGGGGGGGGATGCTAAAGTTACACCGACGTGGTTTCAAATAAATGTAAATCTGCAGAGTGTCAGCATGGAAGCCACTAGCCACAGTTTGATGCTCTCTCTTAGCCATACCAGTGAGTTAATGTAGAGGTGTCCTGTGGTTCACCTGTCTATCTCAATCTCTCAAAGCATTAAAATGAAAAAATAAATCATTAAAAATCAAAGAAAATACGAAATGTAGGCGAAAAATAACCTTCCAATCTCATTTTAGAAAGGTACATTTAACATTTTGCGTCCAATCTCTGCCCTAATCGGTTTAGATGTGCCCATCTCCATCCGCTCTGCTGAGTGGATTTTGTCTCATGTTAAGCATCAAATACAATCAAACTCTCTGTACGGGACAGCTGTCCTCCCCAAGCCGAGCATGATGCTCTCTTGCGAGGCGTACCCATGTGTACACGAGCCAAACAAATCAACAACAAGCAACTCGTCTCGGCAGAACTTACCCCAAAACTAACATATCAATGTCAGCCAGATATGCTCAAAACTTCGTTGGTGTACATGAAAGACAAATACAAAATCGTATGCAAATAATCTATGGCTTCATCGGCATTCAAACTTTTTAATTGCGGCAGACTATTGATGTGTGAACTTTCAGACTTAATGCCCACATGCTGCTCAAGTCCCCCCCCCCCCACCCCCGTCTCTCGTAGCCTTGATAGGGAGATTGCCCGTAATGAGTGCCACTGTGCCGATTCTGCACCAGCCCCCCAGGAACACGTTCCAGAAGCTGGGTAATTAAAAGCACTTCTGACTCAGTTAGGTATATTTATCTTCAGAAAACACAACCTTTTTCTGGGGCTACCTAATATTCCTCCCCCCCCCCCCCCCCCCCCCCCATAAGTCGACCGGGGTCAGTGATGAGTGACTGAGGGTCAGCTAATCAGCCCAGCGGGACACAGCTGTGTTTTAATCCTGCTGGACGGGTGAGGAAGCGCAGCGACACGAGGGATCATACGCTTATCCAACCTAGACGCCTTGCGCTCAATTAGCCAAGAGTGGCGACTCGGCAGCTGTATCAGTGAATCAGCAGCACAGACGAACTAGACCGCAGTGGATGCTATCGGCGTCCCTTCACGTAGCGTAAAGCCAAGATCGTTAGCCGTTGATAGCATTTTTCCGATTCCTGAACTTGAATATCGGCCGATACCAAGTATATACCGATACAGCATCTAGCCTTGTAACAACTAACGGCGCTTGTTCTTATTGAAGGGTTCCCTTACGATGACAAAAATGTATAGTCGATTCACGTTCATAATAAATAATTATAGTAATACATTTGTATTCTTGTAGTTGAGCATGAGCCTCCATGTTTTTCCGACTTGGTTGCTCGAACGCACGTAGGTCGGAGATGACGCCATTCCCATTCCGACTTTCCACCTCTGTCCATTAACGAACATCGCACGTGTTTATGATGTTCGCTGCCTGTGTAGTAAATTAGTCGTTAGATGTATCGGATTGACTTGGCATAGACTTGCGTTCTCGCGAATTCCCAATTCTTTAGGCAGTATCGGAGGCATTCCCGATACTGGTTATCGGTATCGGAACAACTCCAGTAATAAGGCATAAAAAAAAAAGCAGATGCTAAGCTACTTTAGCGTTAGCTCGTGCTAGCATGGCCTGCTCCTGAAGAGGCCGTGATGAACCGCTAGCTCCCCCAGAGGTTCAGCTCTGGGGGAGCTAGCGGTTCCATCATGGTCATGAGCTGAGCGTGTGTGCAGCGCGTCCCTGGGGCCTCCTGTCTGAGCCCAAGCCCTGCTGCGTCCTCCATCCCTCCATCCCGCTGAAGATGACGGATGCTCTTCAGAATCCTCAGGGAGCGAAGCTCGGCAGCTGCCTGCGTGTGTGTGTATGTGTGTGTGTGTGTGTGTGAATGTGTGCGTGTTGGTGTTCAATTGTGTGGGGGTGTGTGTGCTCGCATGAGTTTTTGCTGCTTTGTATGTGCAAAAGGCTCAGCCGAGACAAGGGCAGAGCGAAAAAGGGTCAGAGGGAGAGAGACAGAGAGTAAGGGACACAGAAAGAGAGAGAACGTTTAAGAGGCCATTTTGTTGGCTGACATTAGACTCATTGTCAAGCAGCAGATAAAACCTCCGGGTCAGACGGGGGGGGGGGGGGGGGCCTGGGGGGCAGCCAGAACCAGCTGTCAATCATTGAAGGTGATAATACACCCAGGCTCCAATGGAGAGAGTGGGGGGGGGGGGGTATGGCTGTCCCAGGCCATACAGCACCCGTTCATTGAATAAAATAAACATACAACATCACAGGTTCACTAATAGCCTCCATAAAAGTGGGGCCGGTCGCTCCTGAGCCAAAAGCCAGGGAGGCGGGACGGTCACAAAGGCAGAGCCAGTCTTTGTTGTTGGGTCGGGCACAGCTGGGACCGTGGGCATGGACTCGGAGCCCATCCACAGACCACCTATTCATCCTGCAGTTTAAAGGCGGAGGAAAGAAAACCTCTGGGTTCAAAAGCAGTCCCCAGCTGGCTGCAAACACACAAGCAAGGAAAAGATTGAGCTCACACACACACACGCGAGTTGTGGTCGTGCAAACACACACACTTTTCTCCTAACAGGCTGCTAGAGAATTCGCTCCCCAGAGAGCATCAATCCTCATTTTCTATCCAGTTATTCCTGCCACCAATTCCAAACACACACACAGGCATTTAATATATTTTAAAATGCGGTTGGTTTCAACCAGGTGAAACCGGAATGTACTTAAGCAGTGAGGGGTAAGAACAAAGAAGAAGTATCTCATAGCCATACGCGTGTCTGGATGTTAACTGAGGAGGAAGACTTCAGTTCATACAACTAGATGTCTTTATACCTTTAGTCGGACTGAGGATGTGGTATTCTCTTATTTTACCTCCTTTTGATTTTAGTTCCAGCAGTTTATACAGGGGCATTCATAATCTGGTCATAATCATTGGATTTATTTCATTATTACTTTTGCGGTGGATTCATGATGGTTCAAAGCCTATTCCCAAGTTTCTTTGGACCAATCAGCACTGGTTGGAGGGACTTTCAGTTCAGACGAAGAGCGCCGCACTCCTCTGAATGAAAGGCAAAAGGTCCGCCAAACGAAAGCGTCGCAACCGTGTTGAACTGAAATAGACTGAATAACAATGTTAAAGGATGAACAGAAAACTACACTGAAGTTTTTCTCATATCAGTTCATCTCTTTGCTTTATTTCCAACCGGATTTGGTAAGAGCAAAGAGAGCACTAGCATCACTCCGAGTGTAAGACCGCCATGTCCGGAAATCTATTTCTGCCCAAACAGGACTGAAGTTTATTGTGAAGTGCAAATTAATATCCGATTGGTCTTACGAGGCAAGCATTCATATAGTCTACAGATAAATCTCTATGTGTATAGGCTATTTTAGAGCTAAACTTTGAGCAATATTTAATTCCACAGCATCAATTGGTCTTTGTCTTCGGGAAAATGCAATAACCAGCTAATTTAAAAAGTATCTGTCAGGCAACTGAACAGATGCAATATTCTTCAGCTGATTTCTGCAGGCAATATCGAACTTTTTTAATCTTGTTGAACGGTTCGTTTCGTAACGGGCTTCCCTATGATGAGTAAATCTATGATTCGTTCTCCTGCAACCTCCCATTCTCAGAACAATGCTGGTTTAACGATGCAATGTTTTTATAATCTTTTATGAAGACACATTTACGCCTGGCTGTTCTGTTCACACGATCCGATTCTAATCCAACCACTATCGACCGCCTTTATGGGGTCTGGCGTGTCATTTTGCAGCAACTTTTTATTTATTTGGCTTACACAACTCCCTTTACTGTTGTACTTGGAAAGTTGCAGCAAAGTGAAAGGGAATGAAATCCATAAACACCAGCGGTAAAAAAAAACAAGCTAAGCTAGGACTCATTTGTATGCGTTTGATTTGTTGCCAATAGTTCTCCGCTAAAATAAATTGTTTCGCCGCGGATGCACCGAGTTGTAAAAACAAGTCTCATCCCACCTTAATAGCAGACGCTGGTGTGAGTATCCACAGTTACATTTAATGCGTTTGCCTTGCCTCTGGCGCCTCAGAGTAAATCGTAATAAAGTCCACAGAAGGGATGGGTAGATGGGCAGATTGGAGCTGGAGAATATTCTTTTAGGCCGCTGCAGAACCAAAAGCAAATCCTTTTCATTTCTAAAACTCCAGATTTATTACAATTCGCCTGAGCCTTCCACCAATGAGTCCTGCTATAACCTTGTAGCCGATTATTTGAAGGCATTTATTACAGAAACTGGAGGCAATGTGACATCGTTCGACGTCTGCTTTTCCAACAGGTTCTACCATTATAACACACCATAAACACCCAAAGGATCATTCAACTTTCAGGATGTATTAAAACAATCCTAATGTGTAGAGCAGCCATGAGGCAAGAGCGTTGCATAAGACAGGATTTGTGGGTACAAGACTTGAGTCTCGCTACCAATAAGAAGTCCAGTAGAAATTCACAATATATCCGGATGGGCTATAAATTGGCACGCGCCACCACTGAAACATAGCAGACACAGAGTCCTGGTTTAATTTTGCACAGAGGTAAGGCCACACTACGTTGAGTTGTACTTGGTCTACTGACGTAACATGAAACCAGGCAGTCATATCAACTTTATGTTTAGGTCTCCTACATATGCCCTCTCACAAAGGTTGAGAACAGTCTGGGAATCAGATACCAGATACGAGCCATTCCAACCTCTGGGAAACGATGGAAGCATATTTGCGTGGGCAGATAGCATCCTATAATGCCAGTATGAACCAACGATGGTCATCACGGCATCATGAAATGTTTTGATAAATGCTGTTGATCATACACACAGCAGCTCCCTCTGCTGACCTACATAGGGAGAGAACTCTGCAGACGGAAGTGTTTTACAAGCATGATGAACGAGCTAATGAATGACAATGCCACCAGTTAAGACAACCTGCAGAGGTCGGATTTATAGCATTGATTGACAACCAACGGAATGACTTCGGATTAAAAATCTATACAATGGTCAAGGATAGATCAAATATTACTTGAGATGCATTCAAATAAGGTGAATATCCCCCATATTTTAAGGGCCATGAGAAACGTGAAAATCTGCTGCCATGCAAGCAATTTGCCCACTTCCCCAATCTGGTCCAGAGTAGTCACGCATGCAGCTCTTCCAGCACTGGCCCTCATTGGTTCGCATGAAACGGTTCGAGAGACCCTCACAGCAACCCACAGACTACTTTCACTCCCACCAGAAAGCACTTACTGATAAGAGACTGAACACTCGGACCAGGCAGAGAGTTCAGGACAAATCCTAAATGAAAAATGGCTGTGGTGTAATGTTTTACAGGCAGTGCCGTTTTCAGCCATGCTTGATTTGTACAGGTCGACATCACTGCAGAGTATAGTTTGATGGGACAATTGTATTATGTATAACAAGTTCATATTCAATGATTCATAGTCAGATGGCTACGATTACACATGAGGCGAGTTGCATAGGCTGGCAAATCGAAAGAAACGAGTCGCCCATCTTTCAAACAATCCTCCACAACCGTCCCCAGAGAGCAGTTTACTCGAGTTCAGAAACCAGCGCTGCAGGTTAGGTGGATGTTATAACTAGGCTGGCAGCACACGCCGTCCCTAGGCTTTAGACAGCAGCTTAAGTTGAAGGCTACTAACAATTGGTCATGGAACTGGTTGCCTAAGCCAGGACGTTAGGATACCTCTCAGCTCAGAATATAGCAGCACCAACTTCTTGTACCACCGTTTATACCAGCAGTCAGTTTCAGGATGTTAACTCAAAATTGGAAACAGATTTTTTTTATAAAAGTATTACCGAAACATCCTTCGAATTAAATTCAAGCAAGGCTGCAGAAATTTGTTTACCTCCTGCCATCTGCAATACGGGACACTACTGCCTCCTAGTGGCAAGAGAAGTCAACAAATACAGGCAGAGTCAGCAGATAAGAGGAACTTATATTTATTGAACAAGTACAAAAACAACAAACAATGCAAAGGTTATTCAGAGGGCAGGGAGGCTTACGTCAGCAGGAGGAATGGCCTACGGAAGAAAACACAGATAATCGGAGTCATGAGGCTGTGACTCGACTCAAAGGCCAGACCTCAGTGCGTCGATTCAGCACTCACCAGTTCTTCAATAATGACCAGTCCCTGCTTGTCGACCTCCTCCGTGTCGCTCTCGTTACGAGAGCAGTACTCGTCGCTCTCCGTCTCCACCGCACTGGGCTGAGGAACACCACGTCGTTAACACGGGGAGCAAAGCACAAGCAGTGAACACCCGCTATATACACACATTAGAACCAGAGAATACCACTTTATGGTTTGACTTGGTAACTTTACATGCAGTGTGTGCAGACACGTCAAACTCCAAGGCGCAGACCTCCTGAATGTATAAATGCCAAGTCAAAGGGTAGTATGAAGGGGCCACCTCGTAGTCCGGGTCTTCTTCAGAGCCCTCGTCCGTGGCCAGCTCGTTGGCGAAAGCCTCCACCCAGGTGTGCTGCTCCGGCTCGTCTCCTTCCTCGTCCTCATCCTCGTCCAGCTCATCCTGCTTCCTCTTGTTGCCCTTCCCACATGGCTTTGTGGGTGAGATCCGCATCTCTGCGCAAACAAGACATACCGATTCAGCTGTGGGGACCATTACTATGACTCCAGCTGTTAAGATTACCTTGTACACAGTAGTAATCCTTAATACTAGTTTGCCAAATGCTAAATTGTTGATAGATTTAGCATTTAGGCTAAGAATAACATTCCAATTATGGAGTAAATAGCTGCAGACATGGTAACCAGACGCTTTTATCCAATAACGACTTACAATAAGTAGGTTTATCAGAATAAAAATGTAAACATTACAATATACACATTTCCCGAAGCATGCAGTGTTGAGAATCACGGGTGAACACACCTGGGGAGAGGGAGCAGCCGACGCTGGCGGGGACCGGGTAGCCCAGGGCGCTCTGCATGCGGCGGGGCAGGACGGCCATGATGATGCGGGTGATCCGGCGGAGGCGCTTCAGGCCCTGGCGGCTCGGACGGGCAGGAGTGGAACCCAGGACGGGCACTTCGGGGGTGCTTTTAGGTCGAAACCCGAACATGTACCAGAAACCTCGGTAGGCACGAATCTAGCAGCGAAAAACGATCGTTACCACGAAAGTAAATGAGCACGATTAAAGTAACACGGCTGTCGAGCACGAGGTGCGTTAACGTTACATACCATGATGCTGAACGGCCAGAACCGAGATACGTAGTAAAGCACACCGGTAAAAACGCCGCTTCTCTTCACAACTTGAACCTGAGGGCATTTTACATCAAAAGTTTTGAAGTCTACACTCTAAAGTCAATTATCGTGTTTAGCCTCAACTTGGGCCTAGCCCCGTGACGTCCAGAGAGGCAAACTAGGAGACACACACGCTTACCTCCACTTTCTCCACCTCCACATTCTCCACCACTACCACTTGTTGTTCCGCAGAGTCGCTGGCCATCCTGCTGCAGACAGCTGGAAAAGTACGTTGAAGTATAAAGTAAAAAATAAAAAGGAGCCGAAGCAGCAGGACACTACTGAACCCAGAGTTCGGAGGTGTAATGTACCCAGTAGCGTTCAACGTTTAACCAATCAGTGCACAGAATCAACCCGTGTAATCAGCATAGACCAATGAGAAAGCTGTACCAATTAACACTGCCCAAGAGTGCACGATGGCTTTGACAGTCAGATCCTAGATCCGTTTATGATGAGTGATGACACCGTGAGATGAAAATTAACTCATTGTAAGCTAATGAGCTTCACGCTCATGTTTTGAATCTTTTAACAGTAATCAATCACATTCATAAATTCGAACTCTTCTAATTCGAATAACCATATATATATATATATAGTAATTACGTGAACGTTTCTCTGACTTTGATTTCTGAAATGATGCTCACTAGGCGCAGCCAAAAGCAACACTACAGATATGACAACAATCAAGATCGTCACGGGAATGATAATAATAATAAAAACACATTCAGTTCCTTTGGTTGTAAACACTCTCCATGAGCTATTTTCGCTATGTACTCGATGTGAGCGCGTGGATATTCAAGAGGCGCTGAGGAGGCATGAGAGCAGCCCTATTGACCCTCCCCCTCACAAGGCCAGATCGGGAGGCGCTTCCGCCACTCAAACCGTCACATCTACGCACGTCGTTCTCCTGAGGAGTGTGTGAGCGTGTGTGTAGGGAAGGAGTGTGTGTGTGTGTAGGGGAGGAGTGTGTGTGTGTGTGTGTAGCTGAGGAGTGCGTGAGTGTGTGTCTAGGGGAGGCGTGTGTGTGTGTAGGGGAGCAGTGTGTTAGTGTGTTCATCAGGGGAGCAGTGTGTGTGTGTGTGTTTAGGGGAGGAGTGTGTGTGTGTGTGTGCGTCAGGGGGAGGACTTTGTTAGTGTGCGTAGGGGGGGGGGGGCAGGGGGGGGGCAGTGGAGGGCCCATCGAGGTCGGTATAAAAGGCGTTCCCGGTCGTCCCCCTCCACCAGCCCAGCGGGAGCAGAGGAGAGCGAGGGCCGATGCCGACCGTAACCATGGACGACGACCCAACGGTGACGCGCAGCATCAGCGCGGGCGCCGTCTCCGGCGGCTCCGACGGCGCCCCTTCCACCGGCCCGGCGGCGGCGGCGGCGGCGTCGCGGCGCCACAGCAGCGCGGGGATGCGGGCCCTCCTGTGGGCCACCCGCGGGGCCCGGTCCCTGGGCAGCTCCCTGGGCTCCGGGCTCCACAGCAGCCGGGACGGCGCGTTCCCCCCCCACATCCTGACCCCCGACAGCGTCCCGCCCTTCACCATCCCCAGCCTGTCCCTGCAGCCCGACGGCCCCCCCAGGGGGGCCCGGCACCCCAGGGGCCGCCCCGGAGAGGAGGAGGAGGAGGAGGAGGACGAGGAGGAGGAGGGGGACGTCGACGAAGGTCTGGGGGCGGAGCTGGCGTCGTCTCTGAGCGTCTCGGCGTCTCGCTCCGAGCTGTGGCGGACGACGTCGTCCTCCTCGGACCTCCGCGTGCCCCCGCCCGACCGACGCGCCCAGCGGACCGTCTCGGACCCCCTGAGGAGGGGGTCCCTGCTGAGAGAGGGCTCCTACCCGGGGCCCTACCGGGAGGAGGTTCGCCGCTCCTACCAAGGGCCCTACCTGGAGGACGCGCACCGGCACGGCCTGGACCCGGCCAGCAGGGCGGCGCTCTCCCTGCCGCACCTGGCCAAGGTGACCACGCCCTACGGCTTCGTGACGCTGAGCCAGAGCCCCCAGAGGGCGAGCGAGGAGGTGCTGCTCTGCCCGGTCGGCCCGCATCGCGCCTCGGCCAAACGGGACGCGGGGCCGTCGACGGGGGGGCGGCGGCGGCTGCCGCGCCAAGGCCCCCCTGGAGAGGACGGGCGGCGCAGGGGACAGAGGCCCGCCGCCCCGCCCCCCCCCGGGTCAGAGGTCGTCCGAAGACTCGGGCGACGCCCGGACGGAGGCAGCCGCGACGGCGGCCGTGTCTTCACAAAGGGGGGCGAGCAAGAAGCCGAAACGGCGGCTCTACGACATCATACGGAAGCACATCCTGCCGCTTCATTAGACACTCAGGGCGGGACTCAGGGCCGACGGGGGGAGAAGGACGACCCAGGGGTGTGACAGCATTCATGTGACAGCTTTCATGTTGACGGTTTGAACGTGTGAAGGTGCATTTCCTGTTGCACCGTCTTGCTGTCTACCAGGAAAATCTTTATCTCCCCTTTAATAAAAAAGGAAACTCGCTTTGCTTTCATTTCGCTGCCTCATGTCTCTGTGTGCCTCAACGTCCATCACACTGATGCTACGTGGTATGAATGCACTTTGCTGATTTGGGTTGTGTGCTGAGTTAAACCCTGAAGTACTGTTATGAATAGTAGCTGTAGAAGTAGTGGTTCATAGTATTTTCTCACAGGATATAAACAGAGTCATAGGCTCTGGTTCGTTTCATATATATATTCAACATAGGGGGGAGTTGTTCCTAACTTCATCTGTATTGTGTGTTTATAAAATAAACTAAAATCATAGACGAAATGTCTTTAGTTATGTCAATGCATTTCATGCATAGGTTCATTTGGGTGGATATGTAATCTATCCCTCCCCGTGTCTGTTTTCCCTCACTCGGACCAGCGCTAAAGAGAGCATGCACTCACCCGGGTCTGTCCTGACGTCTGCACGGTGCTCTCGTACCCTCCACGCTCTCCTCTCCCCCTCGTTCTCTGAGTGTGCGAGGAGGAAGCTCGCAGCTGAAGAGAGAGACAGCCAATGACGCTCGCCCACTAGAGCTTTGTAGTCAGAGACCCTTATCTTCCTCCATGTTCTGCCATTAAGACAAGTGACATTGTGTGTGAGTGGGTAGTCTCAATACGAAACACTGAGTCATGGCTGGGGCCTCTGGAATAAATTCAACGAGAGGGGCCAACATGAGTGTTGTTTCCGGCCCTGATTTGTTTCACCATGGTCACGCAGCCATGATTCAACACATGTCTTGAATTGGTGAGGCCTTCTCATGACGTGAGAGCGTTGGACCTAGTAGAGCGAAGCCGCACTGCGGGCTATGGACTTGCTGATATGAGCATCTCGTTCCGTCAGGAGGAAACCAAAACCAAAACATCTTCAAGTAAAAATGAATGATTTCTGCCTGATGTGTTGACGCTCGTCTCTTGAAAGTGAACACACTTTAGCCCTCATTGTATAATTAACAATTAAAACTATTAGCCCTTGACATTGTTATTCCAGATTCTGAAAGCGTAATTTCCCAGATTTGTTCTGGCCTAGCTTGAGGTACAGAGGTTGGAAATGGTGGTACTGAAACATGTTTGTCAAAGGGCCTGTTGGCTATCAGTGGAAGAATATAGACATCCAAGATTGGAAAAGGTGAGAAATAAAACAATTGAGGAGCGATTGGCTAAAAATATCTTTTGAGATGGTTGAGAGGGGACTGCGCGCTTTTCATGCTGTGAAAAAGAAATGACTAATAGCGGGAAACCTGAAGTGCGGAAATATGAACTTTGATATAGTTTGAAAACGACACCTGTCCTTTTTAAAGAGGTCATCTCAAAGATTTTCATGATAAATAAATGTCTGTTACCTCCCTATCTATGGTTGAGCGAGGCAACATCATGCAGTTAGAGCCTATGGCCATCATAGCCCCAGGGATTATGTTATTCGGTGTGACAGTTTTACCGCTCATCACCCAAGGTATTAGAACAGAAAACAAAACTGGTGGCTTCCTCAAACTTAAAATTAGAATAATTAATACGAATAGCATACCTTTGTAGAGGTTAAAAGACTTTCAAATACTTAAATGGCAGTAATAGTGCCTTTGCTAATACAATTCTTACCAAATGAAGGACTCAGGTTGACATATCTAGGATTTGGTAATTTCTTAACTGAAGGAAATGATGAAAGATTTTTGAAAATACTTTGTTGGTATAGCTTGTTCCTCATTTTTTTCAAACTGAGGTTAGAAGAGCGACAGCAGTTAGGCTTTTCCGTTACCAACCTCAACTCAGCAGAGAGAGAGAGAGAGAGAGAGAGAGAGAGAGAGAGAGAGAGAGAGAGAGAGAGAGAGAGAGAGAGAGAGAGAGAGACAGAGACAGAGATGCAGAGAGAGAGAGAGAGAGGGAGAGGCAGAGAGAGAGAGAGAGAGAGAGAGAGAGAGAAGGAGAGAGAGGCAGAACCAGCCAGAACGAGAGGGGAATAGTTCAAACAGGGCATCAGTATGACCTGCGGCACTATACCACAGTGAGAAACTGACACAAGGCTCCGTGCTGCTGTATAAACTGGATCTACAGCGTTTCGGTTCTCAACCCAGTGGAGGGGGAAGCAGTCACCCGGTCTTCCAGATGGAGTGGGGTGGGAACCTTCGCCCTACGAAGACACGCTCGGGCCCCCCAGCACTGCCCGCCAAGCAGCGCAGGTAGGTCCCCCCCCCCCGCCCACCACCCCCCGCCGACCTCGGCTGGGGGTTCTGCATCGCTGAACACCATCGCCGTGACGACCCTCTCCTCCTCCGGTTTTTTGGTTCTGTGGGATGAAACCAAACAATTGTTCAATGGATGAATGTAGCCTGTATTATATGTTACACATTGAGAAATATAGGATGTAAATAGAGATAGAGCGGATGCAAGGATCCATCTGAGCGTGTGTTGTGACGGCTGTGCGGACATGTTCTCAGCATTAGAAAGCCCGCTGTCTTTAGATAACCCTCGACATGGCCAATGACAAGGGCGATGTGCTCATATCACGACCTAATGAAAGTTACGCAAAAGGGAATGTCTCCACACCTGCGGTAGTTAACCCCGATGAAGAGCACAGCAGTGAACATGAGCCAGGGATTATAACCGTACTCATAGCCGTCATGAGCCCATGGGACCCAAGTCCCTTTGTTTCCCACTAATCAATGTGCTGTGTGTGTGTGTGTGTGTGTGCATGTGTGTGTGCGCGCGTGCGTGTGTGCGTGTGCAGGAGCATGTACTCCGAGGGTTCCAACGTGGACATGGACTGGGGGATGGTGGGGCTGCCCAGCCTGGCCGGCCTCCGGCTGGACCAGCCGGACCCAGACGTGTTCCTGGAGGGGGTCTTCTGCCAGGAGGCCCAGTGTCCCCTACACAAGGGCTCCGGTGAGGTCAAAGGTCATAGCTCAGGGGGTCGGCCATGACAAGCGGGGGGGGGGGGGGGGCCGAAACACCAATGTCTGGGATCAACCTGCTTAGACATTTACAGTTTTATTAACCTTTACATTCAGGCCATTCAGCAGACGCTATCATCCAAAGCGACCTACAATAAGAGCTCTAGTGTACTTCTCTAGTGGGTTTCTTCAGTGTGTGTTTCTCTAGTGTGCGTTGTTCTAGTTGTGTGTCGCTCCAGTGTGTGTCCCTCTAGTGTGTCGCTCTATTGTGCGTCGCACTGGTGTGTTGCTCTGATGTGCGTTGCTCTAGTGTGCGTTGCTCTAGTGTGCGTCGCTCTGGTGTGTTGCTCTGATGTGCGTTGCTCCAGTGTGTGTCGCTCTATTGTGTGTCGCTCTATTGTGCGTCGCTCTGGCGTGTTGCTCTGATGTGCGTCGCTCCAGTGTGTGTCTCTCTCTGAGTGCCGCCCTGCCCTCTCTGCGGTTCCTCTTTCTCATGAACCACAGGAGGAAGGAAGTTACACCTAAGAGACACATTTCACACCCTGATGATCAGACATCCTAGGCGTCTTCATCAAGCGCTGAAAATACGAGCCGCATTCATACACACGATAGTATGACTATCGTGTTGGTATTACACTTCATTCAGACATTCAGAATATAAATAAACGCCCGCCGCCAATATACTGGCAGTGGGTTGTAGAGTTTAACAATACAATAGACCCCCTGGTGCTTTTAGCTCTTGTAGATTGTCCACTGTTTCCTATGAGCATCTATTGTGAAAATGACCATTCATTGACGTGCTCACTCTGAAATCCGCAGTCTCATCCTGCTGTCATGAGGACGAGGTTTTCTCAGAGGGCTTTCCCCCACCTGTCCCCCGTAAGAAGCTGGTGCGCGCCATGTCGATGCCCGAGGGGTGCACCCCGCCTACTGCCCCACAACGGCCACCTAGGCCCCCCGTGTCGGCACTCAATAAACAGCTCACCGACCTACGATGCTTCGACAACCCGCTCTACATATTGTCGCCACTAGAGGGCGCCATTTCCCCGGAGCGCAGTGAAGCGCAGACAGCAGCCACAGCGAATCCGCTTCTATCGTCCGACCCCAGCAGTGACACAACGCCCCTCTCTCAACTGTCGTTTGACACACCGGACGAGCAGGTGCTGCCGTACCTGTCGAGCGAGGCCGCGGGGGTTATCATCGCGCAGAGACATCTGTTGTTCCTCCGGAAAGCTGCGGACGCCTTGGAGTCCGACCTTTTGATGCTAGGGGAGGCTGGCGGGTTGTCATACTCACCGGAGGACTTCCAGCTGTGTGACGGGTATGAGCCCAGGCAGATAGGAGATGACGTCTACATCAAACTGCACTGCAACAAGCTTCCAAACAAAGTACTGGGTGCAAGGGTAAGTCCATACTGCAACAAAATCGAACATGTTCATTGAATGTTGCTCTTGATATTTTAATATGAATAGCATATTATAATGTGCATGACAACCACCCACTGTCAAAAAAACATCTCAAATATCTAATGTTTACTCAAAAATACTTAATTGGCCATTTTGCATTTCTACATACAGGTGTACAATCCAGATAACCATTCGGCCCACTCCGTCCCCCAGTCGCCGCACGTCAACCTGCGACAAGTCCTCATTAATTTCTCACCTAGCAGAACACAAGAGGCAGCAGCACAGCCAGACTGCACACCTCCAATGCGGCCACTGGGTGGCAGTAGTGAGTTTGTTGACAGCCAACTGGTTTCCCCCATAAATAACTCTCCGACTATTATAGAGTTATTGGAGAGGGGACATGCTGTGAGTGTTGAAAGAGATTTTCCTCAAGCCACACTAGGGGACTTCTTTCAGGGCCGCTGTGCCAAGCAAACCTCTGATCCCGCGCTATATGCGAAACAGCTGTGTCTCCTGTTGCTGCAGGTGGCCACAGGCCTACAGCCGCTGTGCAGTAACGGAGCAATGTACACAGAGTTAAGACCGTCCAATGTTTTCCTTGTGTGGCCCAGTAGGGCGCCAGCCGCGTCCGACAGAGCAGAAAGTAGAATGGACAAAGAACGAGACGCGGGTGAAGACAATGTTAGAGCCGCGGTTCAGACGCACTGGGAGAGAATAGGAGCGCCTCGCGTGGTTCTCAACAACACACCCTATAGGGCCTCTTCCAAACATCACACCGTGTCCTCCACCAACGCCCAGATCGGAGGGCTGATTCTCCAAGGCCTCTCCTCTGTCAAGCGGGGCTCGCTTCCAAAATCCACCAGCGATCCTTACACTGAGAGACTGCTGGATCTGGCGGGATGGCTTCAGGACGAGAGCGCCGCGCTGCCGCTGTCACACACGAAGACCATCCTCCAAGCCCTCCTCTGGGGGCCCCGGGCCCAGCTCTTCACCTTCCACATCGGCTCGGCCACGTCCACCATGAACTCCTGGCTGACCATCAGCCGCAGCTTGCTGGTGCTGAAGATGGCCGAGAGGGGCCTTCTCCAGGCCGGGCCGCCCATGGACTGGGAGGCGTGCCTCCGCCTCAGGTACTTTGCGTCCTGTGACGCCGAGGAGTTGAGCAGTGCCTCCGAGCGCCTAGCGCTCCTCCGAAAGCTATGAAATATTTAGAATATTTTGGTTCGATACATGTATTTTTTATAATTTATGGCAATGACCTGTATTAAGTTACACTGAAGATGACGTCACTGGCCTGCCACACTTGCGTGGCTGTTTATAAGCTGCGAGTCTTCTGATCATGCGCACCACCGCTGCTCTACATTTTTGTTTTGCATCGCATAAAACGGCGTTGAAACAATCTAATAAAAAACGCCTTTGCATCGGCAGTGTTGAAATAAGGGGCTCATGCGACTGCTTTCCAATCCCAAGTGACCATTTTTATTTAGAACAGTTACAACAAGCACATTTCTGACCAGAGAACCTGAACAAATTGAAATCCATGCACATATTGAAAAAAATATATATTAACATGAATCAATAGTCGTCAATGACATGAATGACATGTAGGATTTCACCATTAGGACGACCTTGTAGAGATGATCATTGGGTTGCATCAAAAGTGATGTACAGGAATTGAAGCACTACACATCACAGAGAAAATAACTAAAACAGGATGATTTCAAACGGATGCTTAATTTATATTCCTGGCCTGTAACATCTTAATCATCATTGCAATACAGCAGATGGTAGCTAGAAATCAAAACGAACCTGAACGCCTTTCACCGGAGAGAAAAATAAACACTGAGCGGGAAGTATATTAACCTTCACCAACATTACAAATTTAAAACGGGGGGGGGGGGGGGATTCTGAAGCCAAACAAAAACAACAACAGTTAGAATGGTAAATGGGGTCACTTAATCATCGTCAGAAGAGTCCCGCTCCATGGTGTAGGCCATGAAGAAGGCCTCAGGACGGGCCGGGACGAGGGGGTGACCCGGTCTCACAATCTCAAAGCCCAGGAAACTGAAGGTGCGCACCAGGGTAGCTGAGAGAGAGGGGGGTACAGTTAGCACAAGGGCGGGGTATTGCCAGGTACCCCACCATTCAATTCAATTCTTGAGGCCTTGATTCGATATCGATTCGATATTGGTTATATTGCTTCGATATCGATTCAATAATGCGTGCAGATGAAAAAAAAATACCTCAATGTTATTTAAAATAACCATTTCAAAATGAATTAACCATTTCAATGTTCTTTAACTAGCAAAGGGGGAATACACCATTGTATAGTATTGTTCCTGAGCTAAACTTGCAGTATAAAAGTAATAATCATAACATGGACAAATGTAAAAGGGCAAGTACATGTAGGCATACTCGCTTCTAGATTGCAATGACTGAGCGTGCTTCTTTTTTTTTTTTTTTATGGAAATAATCGATTAAAAAAAAATACTGAATCGCAATTGAATCAAGAACAAATAAATTGCAGTGCATTGATGAATCGATATTTTTACCCCGCCCTATTCAACATCTATGAGCCCAGGAGTCTGAATCACATCCAGGCCGAATGGAATCACAATAGACAAAGTGTCAAGGTGACGTGGAACAGGTCCACGATGCTTCCATCAGTAAACGGTCAATGGACTGCATAAATAGAGCGCTTTTCTAACCAGTGGCCACTCAAAGCGCTTTACAATATTGTCTAACATTCACCCATTCATACACACATTGACACGCCGACGGCGGTGGCAACGACGCAAGGCGACAGCCAGCTCGTCGGGAGCAGTCCAGGTGAGGTGCCTTGCTCAGGGACACCTCGACACTAATAGTCCACACTTCCCAGGCCTATATATTGAATATATTATCTGTATTGTTAATTTCCTGAATATCCCTCCCAGGTTTGATCAAGTGTCATCTTTTCTTGTCGGTGGCCTTTAAAATGTAGTTTCTAATCTTTACACAACCTTGATTTGAAAGGCAGGCTTAACAATCGGTACTTCAAAAGTCTAAAGTGTACCTCACTTAAAAATGAATCTATTACTTTGTGTGGCACTATAAAAGGAAGACATGGGTGAACTATTAGGTCCAAAGTATACACAGGCATAATGGAGCCGGTTTAAGCTGAGGTAGCTTATTCAAAGTTGGTTTATTGGTTAACCAAGCGTTGTGTACCTGTTCGAGGACGCCTGACCTTTGTTTTCTAAGACTTGGAGAATAGTCATAAATCGATCCAGATTTAACTCTTTCCGTAGCTAACCCCACACAGAAGGTTCTACGCTGAGAAGGGTCATCTCTCTGACCACGGATCAGAGGCGGCACCTTTTGACCATTTAGCGACCCGACTGCCCAGCCCTCGAGGGACGGGGCGGGTATCTACCCCAGGGCTCCCACTGAGTGTGTCTGCTGGGACGCAGTGGGCCGGGCGGGCTCACCTCGGTCGTCCCGGTTCTTGTGGAAGCAGATGAACACGTGGTCAGCCTGCAGCTTCTCCTCCGCAAACTCCAACAGAAGTGCCAAACTGAGGGAGAAGAACAACAGTTGAAGGGGACATATTATACCACCAGGTGTGAGCGTGGTCAGCCATTACAAGCCATTCTTGGTTTTTTTTATGTGCAGCTTCTGAAATCGCAGGTGGGCGTGTCCACCTAGATGGGTGCTGGGTAGAGCAGCCCCCCAGCCTACCTGGACTGTTGCAAACGTTGCGCAACTATCTGTCATACATCTAGGTGGACACGCCCACCTGTGATGTCAGAAGCTGCACAATTTCAAAACAGCTTGTAATGGCTAACTCGGGGGGGGGGGGGGGGGGGGTCGTGTGGGAACGCGGCCTCACCTGTCCTTGCTTCCCTCTGGGAGGGGCCCGGGGAGGATCTCGATGTAGAGGTTCCCCCCTTTCAGTGCCACCCTCCAGACACACTTCTTACACTCAGTGCGGCGGGGCTCAAAGTGGAGGAAGCGCACCCTACCGTTGGCGGGAAGGGGCTCCTCCAGAACCAGCAGCTGAGCGTCCTGGAGGACAGAGAGAGGGAGGGACAGGGAGTCAGCCCACAGAGCTGGTGTGTGTATACCAGAGGGACAGGGAGTCAGCCTACAGAGCTGGTGTGTGTATACCAGAGGGACAGGGAGTCAGCCCACAGAGCTGGTGTGTGTATACCAGAGGGACAGGTATACACACACTGGCAGACATGAAAATGTCTGCCAGTGTGTTTATAGTTTAGAAAGAATAAAGTTGTATCCGTTTAGGATAGGGATAAGTGCCTAAAACACATTTGATCGAAAATGGCGGGGAAAGAACCTGTGAATTAAGCTAGGGACACCAGGGATTTATTGTTCATAGACAAGATAGTGAGAGGACAGCTTGTGAAGCGCTACGATGGATGGCTATCAAGGTTGATTCTGATAGCACAACAGACACGGGCCTGGATCAGACAGTGAAGCAGATCCGCATCCTTTAGAGAGGCCGAGGCAGGGGTTAACAACATCCAATCAAAAACAAACCCTTTTCCCATTGAACTCACCGAGTAGAAAAGCGTTGCAGAAAGATTGCGATCCCGTTGATCATTCCCTCGCCCACCTGGGATCTTCAGGGGTGGGTGAGGGGCATCAGGAGCACCACTGAGGCCCCGGACACAGGTGACTGCTGCGGGGCGAGCACCTCCGGGGGCTGGAGATGCTGGAGGAACGGCGACAAGGAGACAAACGTAGTCGGTTAGGGCGAGGGCACCGTCGTGTTTACAGAGGCTGAGAGGAAGGGGCGGGGACTCGACTGCACACATCGCCGAACAACACAACATGTAGGAGACGTGCCCCGGGCTGGCTTCACTTGTTACACAACAGCGGGACAATGAGCATGCGCCACTTCGTCTGCGGTGACGCAATCTGTTGGCACGACGAAAAATAAAAAAAGCAGAACATTGTTTTCTTTGCTTTCGACACTTTCCGATGCCACAGAAGCGCGAAGACTTACGACGTGATAAAGGGGGGCACCGTGTACAATGGAAAACGTGCCCGGGTAACATTTTAACCACAGGTTGGATAGTCACGTCGGTGGCAAGAAAAACACTGCCACCCTATGTACCTGCCTGCTCTCTGACCCACTTAAGGAGACACGGCAGCAGAGGAGAAAACAACAGATTATAAAAGCTGTCCCGACAGCCATTTTGATTTAAGAGGCCAGTAAATGCATTAGGAAATTGACCTAGCCTTGTGAGGCATGCATGTCTCTGCAGCCTGCGGTGACAGCGTCGCACGCCCCCCCCCCCCCCCCAAAGCTCCACCAACAGCACGGCCGCCACGGCAACTCAAACTCACAGACGGCCGCTGACGCAGACGCCACCGCCGTGCTATATTCAGAGCGGACGTGCGAGAACCCAAAGGAGGAAAGCCATTGTCGCCCTCGCGCTTCAACTCCCGAGCCCGTATGCATTATTCACGGCCGGCTCAGAGGAGCCCGGCTCCATATTACATAACAAGATGGAATTCACCACAGTGAACACAGGAAGCGGGCAGCAGCCTGGGAAGCCTCTGGCCGGGGTCACTGCAGTACCTGGCCAGCGGCCACCAGTGATTCTAGTCCCAAATCCTCTTTGTCTGAAAATTAAACCCCTGTTGACATGGCCGAAAGCATTTGAGAATGCTTGTGTGCAAAGTGGGCAACGCACACAACACAACCTTACCGGAAGAGTTATCTCTGCTAGGACAGCTGCTCGGGTCACATTGTGAAGGGATGAGGGCTGCTTGCGTAACGACGCATTTTTAGTTTAAAAGATTATTCCACGAAGCCAACAGATAATGACACGCGTTTTAGATAGGTAGATTAATTCATTAATGCATTTGGTTGATTAGCACTGATGGCAGGTTGTGAGTTCAAACCCAATTCATTTGTATCATTTTTAGAAATGTAAATGCTTTTTCACCATGGGTGGGTTTTACTTCTGCATAGATAACCACTGGGTGCACGTGACATCTGTGATCTTTATAACTAGAAGATTACCTATCGTACAAATGATCACATTGGTATATCAGAAATTAACAGGGAACTTGGCCTCTACTGTGCCAAGAGAGCTGCTAGTATTAACCGGTAGATAGACGTGCAAACCGACGACGTGGTTACCTATTACCCAACTGTTGTTTATACCTGAGAACTGTCCACGAAGGACTATAATCCAACCGCAACACTCAAACGTCACACTTCAACGCAAAACAGGACAGGTCCACGTCGACCAACATGTATGAATTCCTTCTTCCTTCCTACATTATTTCCCCTTAGGGCTACAGATAGCAGGGGGACATTTCCACTAATATTAAGCGCGTCTAATTGTCGAACCTGACGAAAACGATGAAGCCCATTTCATGTCAGGACATGAAAGCAAACCGCGCTAATCAAAGCCTGCGCAATCGGGCGTTATATTGGGTAACTTAACGAGCGCAACCATCACGTTTTTACATCTGCAGAGAAACTAAACAACAAGCCGATTTTTGCATTAATTGCTGTAATCGCATTGACTCTGAACCACATCATTAGATCGGCACATATACGGGATTTTTG
This sequence comes from Gadus chalcogrammus, assembly GCF_026213295.1. Classification (NCBI taxonomy): domain Eukaryota; kingdom Metazoa; phylum Chordata; class Actinopteri; order Gadiformes; family Gadidae; genus Gadus; species Gadus chalcogrammus. The sequence goes on from NC_079423.1 coordinate 30,790,122, forward strand.
TGTGGTGGATTCAAACGCGTTTCGAGCCAATAGGATACACCGTATACCCATAGCCCGAAGCTACGTGACGCACATGCAGGGGAGATGGAAAAACACTGATACACAAATATCCATCGATTGGGAATCACACTAATTGCCTTCAAAACGTCGCAGTCGTGCATTTCATACATGAACATAACGATACTGACACGGCCCGAACCGAGTCCACGGATTCATCCGAGGACAACACAGGCTCTGGGTTGGGGTTTGATTGACACATGTGTTTACTTTCCGTCCACAACACCACCAGCCGTCCGGGGTAGCAGCTAGCCAGTCAGATAGCTCAGAGCCCCGACCTGACGGCTCATCTTCCTATATAAACACACTCTGAACCCGATGGTTCGTTCACCCAGTGCCCGGGACGTTAACACCTCACCCCGCGGTGGGCTGCATCACCCCCTGCAGTCATAGAGCATGTTAGCCTGTTAGCCTGCTAGCGGATTAATAACCAGAGGTTAGTATCGGTCAAACTCTGCTCAAAACACATCAAAGAGCCACAATCATCTAAATTAAAGTCTTTATTGGGGTTTTAAATGGTTTAAGGCGGACTACTTCAGCAGCTTAGACATAAGAACGAGAAGTAGCGTTGATGGACGACGTTTCCCCGATCATTTTGACGAGTCGATGTAAACAAGTCATGAGCGTTCAGGGAGATCTCCGGCTCGGAGTGAAGGCCTCGGCGGCTAGGGCGACCGGGGCCGGGGCTGGAGCTCCAGGGACACGTACCTCTCACTCTCCCTGGACACCTATCTCTCACTCTATGAACACGTACCTCTCACTCTATGAACACGTACCTCTCACTCTCTGGAAACCTACCTCTCACTGGACCTATCTCTGACTCTCGGAACAGGTACCTCTCACTCTCTGAACACGTACCTCTCATCCTCTCTGGACACATACCTCTCACTCTCGGAGGTGACACTGGGATTCTCGACGACGGGCATCTCGACGGAGTGTCTCTCTTTTTCTCTAACGAAGCAGTGGCTATTCAGTATCGTCTGTAGGTGTGATTTGACCATCCGCCCGACCTCCTCTCTCAGATACTCTCTGTTCGCGTCTCTCAACGTACTGGAGGGGCGCGAGCCGCCGCAGCGGACTTTGTAAGAGAGGAGTGGCCAGGGGGCCGTGACGTCACTCGCACGGATAATGACATGACGTCATGTGTTCTACTTCGATTCACGGACTAATAATGTATATATCATAATAATAATATAATACTATTATAGTATTATAAATAATATAATTATCATAAAAAATAATCTGTTTTATTATTATTACGTAATCATAGCTTTTCACAATCTTGGGCTTTTATCCCGTGTCTCGGATATTTTTGGTCTGCATTTTTGTCAAATTATGCTCTGTGTGTACCGGTATGCGATCACATGTGAAATGCAACACAACACACAGTCAAATTATTATCTGTGCATGGAGTTGCTAAATAAATTGTGTGCACAGTATATCCTATATCTGGTCTCAGCAGCCGTGGTAAAACCCAAAACACGAGCGTTAACAGTAGCTGCGGCCGCCATGTTTCTTTCCAACAGCCGTCATCTGCGCCTGCCCGTCAACCTGTCACAGCGCGTGGTGCGCTGAGTTCGAGCCCTTTTAGTTATACGGTCAAAACATGAGCGCAAATGTTCAACATTGGTAAGATCCTTCCTTTTATTTCAGAATACATGTGTAGGCTACTTTAAGATTTCTTTGTCGGATTTTTCAATATTTTCAAAGTACACCTGCCAATGCAATGCATGAGGCAAGTTGTTATTAAAATAGAGACGCAACTGCATTGAGTGTGTGTGTGTGTGTGTGTGTGTGTGTGTGTGTGTGTGTGTGTGTGTGTGTGTGTGTGTGTGTGTGTGTGTGTGTGTGTGTGTGCAATGTGCATATCTTTATTGAATTATTGAAGCTAAACCCAAATCCTCACCCTAGAATAAACCAGAAGCAAGTTGGAAGAAAGTAGTTTAAAGTCACCAAAAGTAAGTAACGCGTGCTTGCTGTTATCATAACATGATATGACAGATTTGTTTTGCAACGAAGCTGACAGTCCATCTGTCCTTAGTGTCTTATGAGCGGATCCTGTCCATCGAAAGTCTGAACGACGTCGCTAACCCATGGAAGGGTTTCACCATGAACCGCTGCATAGCGGTGGCGCTGCTCGTGGTGTTGGTGAGCTCCAGTATGAATGAACTACACGGTGAGTTATTCTTTCATCCGGAGAATGCGCCATGTAGGCTGTGAAAGGCATTGAGGAAATTGTATAAATAGTATAGATTAACGTGTGTTTGCGTCTACATTTGTATTGCACATGTTGAATTTCACGGGAAGTAGGAGTGGTTGGTGGTGCAGGAACATCAGTGGCTTCTATATGCGTGTGACTGGGGGGGGAGGGGAAACACTTGAGTGAATATTCGAGGTAATGAAACCATCCGATTCCTGGCATGTGTAAGGCATGCTATCTTAAACGGGTGGTGTCATGGCACCAGGTGTGGGCTAATCACACTCACACCGAGTGGTGGCGTGACATCACCCCTTTAATAAAAGCTGATTCTGATTTAAACTGAACTCTAAAACCCCCCGATGTGCTTGTAGAAGCGGTGGATTACGTCTACGAGGAGACGTACCAGGGCGTCCTGTATGTAGGAGGTCTGGAAGGCTCCAAGGTATCCATACGGCACATGACAGCAGTCCCACACAGGTGAAGGAGCAGCGCTACAGAACATACCCGGCCTAAAGCGCTCCGTGTGTGTGTGTGTTTGTGACTCCAGGGGTCGTTGTGGTCCAGTGTTCTTGGCTGGTGGGGAACGGAGGAGGTCGGAGTGATACGACGGAGGAAACGACCAATCAGCGGGAGGGTCGTGTTGAGGCCCAGGACTAAAGAGTGATACGAACCGCCCTAGGGATTTCATTTATGGAGATATGTATTGGTTAGAGCAGAGGCTATGTATGTCATGGAATTAATAGGACCCACTGTATGTCACACTGGTGTTTATTAATATAAGCCATTAAATAGTGCTTTCACATGTGTTTTGTTTGTTTCTGGCTGTTGAAATACAGTTTATATAACCTTTTGTCAAATAAAGATATAATAGACACATGATTGTTAAGCAAAGGGAAGAAAAAAAACGGGCTTTGTTTATTCTGAGTCACAAAATTGTACACAAGTTACAGCCAGAACAAATGTCAATATGTATATAAATGATAAAACGTGAAGACATTTAAAAAACGAATCAAGTACATCAAATATATATCAACGCAATGCCAGGGGCTGTATCAGTAAATACTCGGTATCGGCCGATGCTGAAGCTCAGAAATCGAAAATCGGGAAGGAAAAAATGGAATTGGAAAAAAACATCTGTACGATCTATTTCAGTCAAACCGCGGAGGGGAATAATGTATTCCTTAACCGCCTTTCTTGTAACACCAGCACCAGAGGTGTACAATGCTTCAGTTGCTACAGGCAAGGCGGTTCTTCAACGGCAGCCACATTCTTTGGCAAACATGTTTTCCTTGACGTGGCTGAGGGTGGTCCCGTCATCCATAAGTTCCACCACCCGCAGGGAGTCGTAGGCCACTGGCACGCAGCACACGGAGCTGTCCAGCAAGGCGCCGCTCTGGATCTGGTCAAAGATCACGACGGCGTGGTTGGTCGGGTTGTGCAGGGGGAAGCTACACACCCCGGTGCATTTTTTGATAGAGGCCCTGCAGGGCGACAGCACATACGTTTCCAGTTGCATATAGTGTTCCTGCACCCTACAGATGTTGCTCTCGCTGGCCTGACCGGCTCTGGCGGCTCGCAGGCCTCTCTGGATCTCGTAGGCCTGCGATACCGTCTGTAGGGCTAGCATCAGCAGGAAGGCTCTGTACTGGAGCTCTCCTGGAAGGGGGGGCAAGATAGGATGGAAACCTTAAGTCTACGCAGTGTCAATATCACTCACTCAAAGTCATTGCGGCGAGGTAATCGGAATAAATAGGATCCCGATACAGTAAAAGTATATGTAAGGATTAAGGGTTATTCCACGTATACCAGTTACCAATACCAACAATGACTACATACATCTTTGAGCAATTTCTTTTTGTGTTTTTTGAGAAAACGCGCGGACACCTCGCACTGACCAACGCTGCGGTATGAAGGGTAACCCCTGAAGGCTTCACCTGCTGGTCGCACCTCCCTGGGAAGCGCACTGAGAGCCTTGAGGCGCTCCAGGCTCCGAACGGCCTTCTGCTCCACCGCCACCTCCCCCATCAGCGCCTCCACCTGCTGCTCCAGCGTCCCCAGCTTCCTCCGGAGCTCCTCCAGCAGGTCGGGCGGCAGGGCCAGCTCTCCCCCGCGGCCTAGCCGCCGCACCGAGCGGAGGGGGGCGGGGAAGGAGAAGAAGGTGGGCGAGGAGGAGTTGAGCAGCCCCACCAGGAGCGTCTCGCTGGAGGCCGGCCCCAGGGCCAGGCTGGGCAGGGACTTCAGGGACGGCAGCTGCACCCTCAAGGAGACGGCCTCCCCGGGGGGCAGGGGGAAGACGACGCCCAGGAAGGCCTGGAGCTCCCGCAGGAAGGAGAAGGCGTCCGAGGGCTCCTCTGCCCCTGGGAGGACCAAAGGAAAATGAGTGGTGGACAACGGTTAGAATTTGTAATAAATACACTCTCCTGAAGACACCGGGATGGTGTAGGAACCGTTTCTTTGTCACCCACAGGAAATGGATGGCTGGGACAACATAGCAGAACAACAAAGTTACACACAAATGTCTTTCAACTATAAAAGTCTCTCCAGACTTCCGACTGCTTGTGTGGGCATAATCCGACCTGCAGATGGGGTGTCCACGTCCGTGTCTGGCCTCTGTCCGTCCGCCCCGGGTCTGTCTGGGAGCTGCTCGGGGAGACCCTCCCCACACCTCAGCAGGAGCCACGCCAGGCAGCAGCACGCACGCAGAACGGCCAACATGCTTAATAGATAGACCTGCGACGTGTCTCTGGCTCTGCCTGAGTCCCTTGTTTTTGGGCCAGGCTCAGGGGAAGTCTTCTTTATAAAGACACACACACACACGCCTTCTTATTGAAAAAAGCCCTGTCCTTGGATTGGACGCCAACACCCTGGCGTGTTGCAGACTTCGGCGCTCTACGGTACCGTCTACCCGTTAGAACAGCACATGCTCTCTAGGTTTATCTGCGATAAGAGCAGGGAATAAGGAAGGAGAAAAACATCACAAGAGATGTTGTTGGAGGGACACCGAGCTCTCATCCCTCCAGCTAGCTAGACTCCGCTGAGCGGCGGTGAGAACAGCGTCCAGACCGAGGGATGATGGGAGGAATGGTTACACACCGGCCACACTTTGAAACCGTGTTGACACTTTTCGTGGATCCCACGAAACAGGTTGATTCTATGGCTCAATGGCTAGCTTCATGTAAACTAGGTAACACATAGGTGATTAGTTGGTGACGAGTGAATACGTTTGCCAATGATTCAAATGGGGTCAGGATGAAATAGCATTTTGGTTTTAAAAATAAAAGAATCTTCTATACAACCGTGCATGGACCGACTTTCAGTTAAATTAGGATTTATGAACAATTACACAATTATATGTACAATGTTCAAATAAAACCTTGATCAAATCCTAGTTCATTGGATCCCATTTTTATTATACCATATTGATTGAAGTGCCACAAAGTATCTCATCCACAGTTGCATAGAGAACCTCTCACAGCTGCTCCATTGTGTTCAGTCTACCAAGGCCTCCCGAATCTCAGAGTGGTGGAAGCCAAGAGATAAACTCAAGGCTTTGGCACAGAGTCGCATATATCTTGGGTAACCAATGGCACCCACTGTGTACACATTGCACAGCCCTGATCCGCAATGTGCGAGGAAAAAAATATATGTTACAGGTTTACAATTGGTTTAGAAAAAACAATAATATATCAACATTTACAAGTGTTGAAACGCATGCACACATAAAAATAGCTACCCAAATCAGGGTAATTAGGTTTAGCTATTTCTACACAAGGGATCCAAGTGATCCAATTCCCCAGGCTAGCCATGACTCGACCAAACATGTAATCATTGGTAGGCTCGTTTTTACCGGTTCCTCCCATGCTGTCATCACTTCAGTTAATACCTTCCTGCCTATTTGTCATCAACATGACGAGAAACCGTCAACAGGACCTTGTCATTCCCCCAGACACGGCCCACCCCAAGGAGTGGAGACTGAGACAAGTAATTTATATCAAACCATTTTAATAATAATAATCATAAAAAGCAAAACAAAACATTTCAATTCGTCATTAGAACATCTTAAGATAAAAGCACCAACACCAACTAGCAAGAATATCTCCATGGAAACCCCCAGGGCGTTTTGGAACCTGGGTTTGCCTTTATTGCAGCTCAAGCCTGCCCTCCACTATACACACCTGTAGTAAAACCAACACTTACCCTACGTTAAGGACAGGCCACTATACACAGGTCATCTGTATTAAACCACTGCTCTTCCTACGTTAAGGACAGGCCTGGCCCCACTATACACAGGTCAGGTGTTCTGAAACGACAGCTTCTCCTACGTCAAGGACTGCATCAACTGAATCGCTCCATCTCTAATCCCACACAGAGCTCTGGTCCTAAAGCGAGGCGTTTGGGACAGAAAAGGCCTTGGCTGAAGTGGCCTGATGTACGGGTCAGGGAGAACACGTTGTTTCGTCAAGGAGACGTAGCACGTGAGGTCAAAGGCGCTTTTTTTCGAAGGCCAATCGTCAGGTGACTGTGCGATGCTGGCTGAACGCCGGCTGGAGAGGCGCCAGACAGCCTCTCCACATGACCCCGCGACAGCAGCGTAATGCAGTCGTTTGGTGGGTTGCATTGTAGCATAATTTCAAGCAATCAAGAGTTCTTCCTGAGTGTAACCTTTGGCAGGATTCAAAATAACCAGACACTTGTATTGCTGCAGCGCTCTCTCTCTCGTCACAAAGACGGAGAACAGAGCGGAGGATTTTACGCGCGTCGCGCTCGACCGAAGAGGCACCTCGGCGACAACTCCGCGTCGCTTTGACTCTATATAGGAGGCGACGGCGAACAGGAACAGGGTTAAAAACAAAAGGAGTAAACCAAAAAGGAAAAAGCGCTCACGGCTACCAAAACAAACGTATTCTCTCTCGCACATACATCGCCCCAGCGTTGAGATTGTAGGAAGTTTGAGAGATGGAGCATCGGATAGTCACCAGACAAGCTGGGTTGCGCGTCACCAAACCACGCTCCTTTTGTAGCACACAGAAAACAGGAAAGGAGAACTTTCTCAATAGCTGCATGTTCCTTGTTTTAAGTGAAGGAGAGCACCGCGCTGTCAACACAAGTAGTATTCAAAGTCGATCAGCGTTTTGAGTCAAAACGTAAAACCTTAATACAGAACAACAGAACTCGTATCAAACACCAGGTATAAGAAATATCTGAACAGTGTCAACAAGATCCTACAATTACAAAAGACCTCTCAGTGCTGGGAACTTAAGATCGGCTATGGGTTTTGAAAAATGATTTTTAGTTTTTTTTTCTTTTTCAACTAGAAAAAGAACCCCCTCACAAACACATTGGTGTGTTCACAGATCAACCAAACCCGAGTCTAGAGGAAAGCACTACCAATCAAAAGCTTTGATTATCCTTTGGACCAATCATGACGTCTGTTGCTAAACTGAACGAAAACCTGCTTCCTCTCAACAGACTTCTGTTGGACCCGTTTACTGTTTTCCAACTGACCCTCGGAAATCAGTAACAGGCGTGGGTTCAAAGTACAGGTTCACTATTCAAACCACCGTGATGACGTCACAGACCCGCTGTCACCAGACGTGGCCGCCGTCGAGCGAGGACCGGAAGTGGGCGATGAGGCTGAGGTTTCGTATTGTATGCACCAAAATAAAATTATTATTAAATGATACATTTATTATTTGGAAAAAAAGCACCATTTTCCTCCCGCACAATCTAATATGGTAAAAATAAACATAAAACCCACGTTAAAACGCCTGGCATATTTCAAGATGATTCCACCACTAGATTCTGGTTAAAGGTTGGGTATGGAATTCTCTTTTTTGGCCATTTTTGAAAAGATATTTGAAATCGTTATCATAACCCACTTACAGCCACTGAGTTAGAAGTACTGACATGAAAATTAAACAATCATCTGTGGAACGGGCAGGGCTCGAAAAACTCCAGCCAATGATTTCCAGAACCACCGAGTGGCATTGGACAGTAAGTACGTCAATCAAACGGTCGTACTGCACTCCCCCTCCCCCCGCGCGACCCCATCGTGCACGTACTCAAAGCTCGTGACACAGAGCAAGCTTCTGTTTTTTGTTATCCTGCGGTAGCTACTGGAGCTAGCTAACTAGCTAATGGCTCGCTCTCGCGCATCTGTGTTCGCGCTCGTGCATGATTGCGCGTCCATGTACTTGGAATGGGTGGAGTCAGAGTCAGCGTTGAAGGAGAGCGGGTAGGACCATTTGAGTTATGTATTTTCAAAATCTGCTGGCGTTTCGCAAATCCCATACCCAACCTTTAAAGTCACACCATCGATGGTCAAACTAATGGGTATGTTAAGATGGTTATCTAATTTGGAGTGTACAGCAAATATTACGACCAGCCTTACCATAACTCTTATCTCCAATTCACTTATATATTCATATATGTATCTATATATATATATATTTATATATATATATCCATTATTTTTTTAGAATGACAACAGACAAAAGGAGCCAACAATAACATATGTACAAAACAGTGTGTCGTGTTCATAAACCAAATATCTCGAGAACATAAAAACTATTTCGTGAAACGTGAGGGAATGCCACAGCCTTATACGGGCGTAACGGGACCTGGAGGAAGCTGCTGCAGGCGAGCTTTACCTAACCCTCGTTGTCCAGTCCACAGTCTTGTTAGGGCGAGAGGAGACAGAACAGAGGAAATGCCACTAGTAGGTGGCATTTCAAAACAAAAGTCCCTGTATACAAGCAGCACCAAGTGTACTTATTTGTCTTAACTTACTTTAGATGTTTTCAATATTGAATAAATAAGTTCAGGCACAGTCTGGAGATAGCACCATTGTTTCTTTTTTTCAGACTGTCAAGTAGACACTATTGCATTCTACTTTATCCATCCAATTTAGGATTGATAAAGGGGGGGGGGGGTGGGGGGGAGAAATATACCAAAAAGACTGTCAGCATAAATATAATAATCTAAATTATACACAATTGTACAGTCTAATATTGAATCCCATTCACAGTACAAACACTGTTAGAAAAATAACTTAGAAAATTAAAAAGCCAAACAAAACAAAGTGTGACAACAGTCCAGTAGTACGGTAGTCCTTGTTGCTTTTGGATTCCCAGTGTGAGGATGTGGATGTGTGAGTGTGTGTGTGAGCGTGTTTGTGTGCGCGTGTCTGTGTGCGTGCGCGCGCCTGTGTATGCGTGCATGCCGGTTTGCTGCTCAACTGAACACATGACTAGTTAGAGTCCCAGAATGTTTGGCTAGAGTTGCAGGTTCGGCTCACGTTAGGAGTCCGGAAAGGGTTTTAGTTGGTGTCCGAGTGGATGGGGTCCTCTATTGATGGGCGAAGTCAACATGAGAATTTGTTCCCAAATTCTATCCTCATAGTGAGATGCGATTTCACACACTTTGTGTTTCACTGACCAATCAGGAGCCTGACTTGTGGGGACGAGGCATAACGAGTGGGAGGGGCTTAACAGACGGATCAGTGATGTGATTGGACAATTCTGAAGGCTATCAAGGGACTCCTGGATCCACCTCACGAATAGAAAATATTCTATTCAATTAGAAGAAGAGGATTCATTGATTCTTGAATAATTAAATGCACCATTCAAGCAAAATCAGAGCCATGGGTTAATCATGACAGACAAAAAATAATACCAAACTAGTTCTTAGAGCACCGCAATGTAATGTTACGACAGTTCAATTCCTGTAAGCACCACCAACTACAGACACATCTGTATTCATCTAGACATTAATTTCATCACTTGTAAGCATGATTTATGCTTTGGAAGTCTGGGTGCGTGTCTGAGAATGTGCGTGTTTGCCTGTGTGTGTGTGTGTGTGTGTGAATAGAGTGGTGCAGACGCGTTACATCCCAGTCCGGTGGCCGGTCTCGAGGCGGTGGGTCTGGAGGTGTTCTGAAGCATCGGTAGGTACGGTGAGCGTCCCGGTTGCATAGGTTACGTTGGGTTGAGGTAGTTTTCATCAGTTACCTGCGACGGCACAGGGGGGGGGGGGGGGGGGGGGAGAGACACAGCGTCAGGCCACGAGAACCTGGGGGCCGGCGGCCGCCAAGCCTTTTGAAAACACACCCGGGTCAACGGTTTTAGTCGGGATGGACGCACTCACAAGGAGTAGGAAGCTGAAAAACAATCAATCTGCTAAAGCGGTGGTTTGCTGTGGGAGATGCGAGACAGGTCAGAACTAACATGGGGGTCTGCTTTCAAGCCTCTGCTTTGACCCTTAGATCAATGAACAGGAGGAGGAAGACATGACCGGTCTTATGTACAGTCAGCTTAATGCCTGGTCTTCTGTACAGTGCGGTTTACGACCGGTCTTCTGTACAGTGGGTTTATTGACTGGTCTTATCTACGGCGTGTTTAATGACCGGTTTTATGTAAAGTTAGTTTAATGACAGTGGGTTTGGCATACAACTCGTGGGGGGCTTCTGTTCCTTCTGCAGTCACAATTATCACTCAACATTCATCACCCGATTGTACGGTTCCTTCCTGGTGTGGATATTGCATTTCACTGAGGATTTGTTAAACTAATCTAATCTTGTAATAAAACAAGCACTATGACAACCAATGAGTGTTTAGCACGCTAACTCGAGCCTACTTTTGGCTTGGCTCTAGCTATTGGGCTGTTATCATTGGAAATGAACCAGTTCAATTTATCCATTTCCCAATATGTGCTAAAGTGCCATCTGTCACAAAAGTGTCAACCAATAACTCTACTTTGATATTGAATAGGAACATGGGATTAAAAAATCAATGTTGTTTTACAGAGCAATGATCAAAACCACATTTACATTAGATTTAAAACACAAACCAACCAAAGAGAGGCCAGGCTGTGTACTCTGTACCACTGTGTGCGTGTGCAAGAACTGTCGCCCCATGAAGCGAAGTGCATCGCCAACGCTGCCCTCCGTTCAGAACCCTTCAGACTCACCCTGTTCTGAGGCAGAACCGCGGGGGGGCCAGAGCCAGACTCACTGTCCCTCTTCCTCTGATTGCTCGACAACCACCTGGGCTCCTCCACCCCGCCCCGCCTAAACCCCCCCCCCCCCCCTCCCCCTCGCACCCCCCTCCCCGCCCTATCTGGGTCGGTTGCCGGAGAGCTGCGCGGCACCTTGGGAGCCGGTCACACTCTGAGTCCTCCACGCGCCCGCCCCACCCCCCGCGGAGCTGCTGCTGCTGGCGGGCGGAGGGGGGGGCGGGCGGGGGGGGTAGTGCCCCGAGAAGGGCCGAGCATAGGAAGAGGCGGAGGCGGAGGAGGAGGAGAGGGAGGAGTGGGAGGCTGTGGCAGCGGCGGCGGCGGCGGACACAGAAGCAGGGGGGATGGTGGAGGAGGAGAGGGAGGAGTGAGCTCGCTGGTGCTGCAGGGAGGAGTAGTGGGGGGAGGGGGCGCATGGCGAGGGGGGGCCCGCGAGATGGAGGTGTGGCGCCGAGGAGGCGGGCGCGGGGGCCGCGCAGTGCGGCGGCGGCGGCAGGGAGCCGGCGCCCCCGCCGGGCTTGGAGGGGGGCCCCTGCAGGACCGACTGCGTGCGGCCTTGCTGTGCCTGGGAGGTGGAGCCCGCAGCCAGCCGCGCGGAGCCCGCCGGTGGGGGGGCGGCGGCGTGCTGCTGGGCGGGGGCCGAGGCGGAGGAGGCCAGGCCGAGCAGGGGCCCCAGGCCCCCGGGGACGGGCAGCGTGCTGCCGAACTGATGGGACGACACGGAGGGCACCACGTGGTGAAAGATACCTGCGGAGCACACACAGCGGGGAGCAGGGGGGGAGCGGGGGGAGGAGGGGGAGGAGGAGAGAGAGAGGGGGGAGGGGGGAGAGACAGAGAGGAGGAAGAGAGGGGAGGGGGGGGAGAGAGGGACAGGGAGGAGGAGAGGGGAGGGGGAGAGAGAGAGGAGGAGAGAGAGACAGAGAGGAGGAAGAGAGGGGAGGGGGAGAGAGAGAGGAGGAGAGAGAGGGACAGAGAGGAGGAGAGGGGAGGAGGAGAGGGGAGAGAGAGAGAGAGAGAGACAGAGAGGAGGAGAGGGAAGGGGGGAGAGAGAGAGACAGAGACAGAGACAGAGAGAGAGAGAGAGGGGGGGACAGAGGGAAGCAGGGGCTGAAGCAGGTTTTGCAGAGCAGCAAGCGAGTTGTGCAAGCCCCGGCAGGGCTTGCACAACACCAATCAGCGTTGCCATGGCGACAGCGCTTCACAACAAAAGCTTTTAGCGACGTGACATGTTGCATGCAGATTGGACTGACAGACTCCAGCCGACGCACCCACAGAGAACGTCGACCATCGACTTCAAATACATATTGACGAGTTCCTTTTAGTGTCGAGGTGAGAGACGTTTTCAGTGGGTGGCTCCAACGTGAAGTAAGAAGCAGCGGGGGGGGGGGGGGGGGGGGTTATGCCAAGCAGCGCGAGCGCCAGCCGGGTTGTCAGCCAGCCCGTCCATCAGTCAGTCAATCAGTCAGTCAGCCAGCCCGTCCATCAGTCAGTCAGTCAGCCAGCCCGTCCATCAGTCAGTCAGCCAGCCCGTCCATCAGTCAGTCAGCCAGCCCGTCCATCAGTCAGTCAGTCAGTCAGTCAGTCAGTCAGTCCAGGCCGACACGGGGTCTGGCTGTACCGTCCACGTGGTTCCCATGCCGACCCTTCCCCTCCGCGGCGCCATAGAGCTACGTCCTCAGAGCTCCAACCCTGGACCCCCTAAAGGGTTCTGGGGGTCCTAACCCTGACCCCTAAAGGATCAGGGGGTCCTAACCCTGACCCCTGACCCCTAAAGGGTCATGGGGGTCCTAACCCTGAGCCCTGAGCCCTAAAGGATCAGGGGGTCCTAGGTCCGCTCGGTGCTGCTCCTCTTACCTCCCGCCGCTCCGCCGGCCAGCCCGGCGCTGGAGAAGCCCCCCATGGAGCAGTGGCCGTTGACCAGCCGCGCCCCGCTGTTCACCGTGGGCGCCCCCGTCTGGGCGCCGAACAGCGACTGCAGCACGGTCGGCCCCCCCAGGGAGAACTGGGCCCCCAGGTACTGCCCCCCCGGCCCCGAGGCCGACGAGGCCGCCGCGGGCCCGCCGCCCGCCTTCCCGCTCCGGCCGCCGCCGCCCCCGGCTCCGCCCCCGCTGGCGGCGGCCATGAACAGGTTCTGGCCGGCCAGGCCTCCTCCGCCGCCGCCGCCGCCGCCGCCGCCCTTCAGCTCCCAGTCCCGGGACCCCTTCTGCTTCTGGAAGCTCTGGCGCTGGTCCGCACCGCCGCCGCCGCCACCGCCCTGGGACCCTCCTCCACCTCCCCCGCCCCCTCCCCGGAGCACCACCTCCTGGCTGAGGAAGGGGTTGGAGGAGGAGAAGGTGGCCGCCTCCCCCTCGCTGCCCCTCCGGCCCGGCTGCTGCTGCTTGTGGTCCGAGGAGTCGGGGTCCGGCCCGCGGCAGGGGGCCCCCCCCAGGCCGAAGGGGGAGCCCCCCTGCCTCATGTCGGAGCCCGGGTGCTTGGGGTCGGAGATGGGGGAGAAGGTGGACTTCCACTTGCTGGTGGAGCAGAGGGAGGAGGAGGAGGAGGAAGAGGAGGAGGAGGAGGAGGAGGAGGCGTCGCTGCCGGTGCTGTGGCCACTGCTGCCACCAGACTTCCTTCCTGGGAGGAAGGAGAGGAGGAGGTGAGAGCCATCCCTGTGAGGGGGTGAGTGAGTGAGTGAGTGAGTGAGTGAGTGAGTGAGTGAGTGAGTGAGTGAGTGAGTGAGTGAGTGAGTGAGTGAGTGAGTGAGTGAGTGAGTGAGTGAGGGTTACCTGCGTGGGTGGGTGGGTGAGTGAGTGAGTGAGGGTTACCTGCGTGGGTGGGTGAGTGAGTGAGTGAGGGTTACCTGCGTGGGTGGGTGAGTGAGTGAGTGAGTGAGTGAGTGAGTGAGTGAGTGAGTGAGTGAGTGAGTGAGTGGGTGAGTGAGGGTTCAGGGTTCTCCCGTCTGGACACTGACCTCTCTCTCCTCCCTCTCCGGTCCTGCTGGGACCGTCTCTGCTCTCCAACGATATGGTGGCAATCTTCCTTTCAATTCTTGGGGAAAAAGGAGGAAGATACACTTAAAGGAGCATTTCACCGATGGAGGCATGAATATGTATTGAAATTGGGTCCTATATGTAGTTGAATAATAAAATAAAATTATAATTTGGTGCCGTCTTGACCGAGAAAAGGCAGAAAGTGACTTTTTGGCGCTTGTGGTTTGAAGACAACAACTCCCACAAGTGTTGGGGAGTGATACGGATCTCTCCAGTGTTGGAGATCGATACGGATCTCTCCATTCTCTCCAGAAAATATGGGAATGATGCACGACCATTTAAAAATATGAGTGGGTGTCTAACGATACAAAGCTTAATGGAAATGGGTGAAGTTCCCCTTTAAAGAAACGCACTACAGCATTCACCGGGCAGATCCCATAGCTGGTGTGTGTGCGTGTGCGTGTGTGTGTGTGTGTGTCTTGTCAAGGCCACAGGGCTGCTTTTGTTGTTGCTGCTTGGTGTAATCTGTGCAGGGAGTTGGTGGGCTGAGCAGCAACACATGGTGAGATGGGGCACACCTGAGCAGGCTTGGCTTGGGAGCCTATAAAGCAGCCTTGAGCAGGCTTGGCTTGGGAGCCTATAAAGCAGCCTTGAGCAGGCTTGGCTTGGGAGCCTATAAAGCAGCCTTGAGCAGGCTTGGTATCACACCCTTGAGCCCGGTTGAAGCTCCTTCTGGTCCCACCGGGCAGGGCCCTGGGGGGGGGGGGGGGGAGGGTGGGTCGAGGCCTGCTGCGTACCGTGAGCTGGAGGTGTCGGCGGGGTAGCCCGAGTCGCCGTCGTCGTCCGAGCTGGGGGCCGAGGAGTACGCGCCCGTCCCGTTGGGCTCCAGGGGCCGCTCCCGCTTCAGGACGGGCGGCTGCTCCCGGTCCCCGCCGGCCGGGCTGCCCTGCTCCGGGGACGAGATGGCCGAGATCTCCAGTGGCTGGTTGATGTTGTTCACCTGGTCGACACACACACACACACACACACACACACACACACACACACACACACACACACACACACACACACACACACACACACACACACACACACACACACACACACACACACACACACACACACACACACACACACACACACCCTTTTATCAGGCTCTGCTGGGAGACGATCTTTCGAGGTTTGCAAGTAGGGGCAAGCGCAAACAACGATGTGACCGTGTGTGCGTACGGGACTGTGTGGGTTTCTGTGAATCTCTGTTTGCGTGTGTCTTTGTGTGCGAGTGCATGTTTCTCTGAGTGAGTGTGTCTGTTTCTCTGTGTGTGTGTGTGTTTCTGTCTGCATGTGCGTTTCTGTGTGCGTGTGTGTGTGTTTCTATCTGCATGTGCGTTTCTGTGCGTGTGTCTCTGTCTGCATGGGTGTGTCTGTGTGCATGTGTGTCTCTGTGTGTGTGTGCGTGCGTCTCTGTGTGCGTGTGTGTCTCTGAGCGTTTCAGTGTGCGTGCGTCTGTGTGCGTCTGTGTGTGCGTGTGCGTGTGTCTGCGTCTGTGTCTGGTCTGTGTGTGCGTGTGCCTGCGTGTGTCTGCGTGTGTGTGTGTGTCTGCGCGTGTGCGCGTGGAGGGCTCCCCGTGACCCACCATGGTGTTGATGTTGAGCGGGGAGCCCGACGGGTGACTGCCGGCCCCCAGCCCGTGGAACGACCTCCTCTTGGGGGAGACGCTGGCGGCCAAGGCGGCCCCCGCGGAGCTGCGCTTCCTCCGCCCGCGCTTCCGCCCCTCCTGGGCCCCCGTCCCGTGCAGCGGGGGGGTGGGGGGGTGTGCGTGCTGCTGCTGCTGTTGTTGAACCCCGGGCGACTGATGATGGGAGTGGTGCTGATGGTGATTGTGGTGGTGGTGGTTGTTTCCGTGGCTACCGTGATGACCCTGCTTGCCGGCGTTGTTGTTGCTGTTGTTGTTGCCGTGGTGATGGTGGTGGTGGTGGTGCCGCGCCGCCGCCGCCGCCCCCCCCAGGGACGACGAGGAAGAGGAGGACGAGGACGAGGAGGACGAGGACGAGAAGAAGATGCGGCGGCGGGACTCGCCGTCCTGCGGCTCGGCGTCCGACTCCGCCCCCGGTGGGAGGTCCTCGGGGGGGATCCGGGGGGGCCCGTCGGCGTAGTGGAGCACCCCCCCGCCGGCGGTGGGCGGGCCCGCCGGGCAGGCGTTGGCGTGGGGGTGAGGGGAGGGAGAGGCGCCGTCGTGGTCGTCAGAGTGACAGCCGCCGTTCATCAGCCCTGAGCCAGAACAGAAGCCTGGGGGCAAGAGGTCAAGGGGTCACGGGGTCAGAACAGGTGGAGTCACGCTCACAGCGCGGTGCCGTGGCCAGCCAGGCCGCTGAGGGAGGGTGTGGATGTGAGGCAGACTGAGGGAGGGTGTGGATGTGAGTGGGTGGATGTGAGTGTGGATGTGAGGGAGTGTGTGGGTGAGGGAGTTAGGAAGTGTGGATGTGAGTGGGGGAGTGTGTGGATGTGAGACAGAGTGGGGAGAGTTTAGATGTGAGTGAGAGTGTGGCTTTGAGGAAGTATGTCGCTGGAGGGGGAGTGTGGATGTGAGAGTGTGGATGTGAGGGAGATTTAGGGAGTGTGTGGATGTGAGGCAGTGTGTGGATGTGAGGCAGTGTGTTGCAGTGAGGGAGTGTGTTGCAGTGAGGGAGTGTGCGTCTGTGAGGGAGTGTGTGTCTGTGAGGGAGTGTGTCTGAGGGAGTGCGTGTCTTTTAGGGAGTCCGTCGACGTGTCGGGCTTCGTGAGTGAGCTGTGAGGAGAGTCTTACCGTTGGTCTGTCCCGTCTGAGACACAGGACTGGGAGTATTCCTCTGGAGAGATAAAAACAAGATGCTGGCCTTTTACACAGGAGCTCTGCCTTCGCTGCACTGTTTAGGGAGAGCTGTCTAACATGTCACCCCTGTCTAGGGAGACCCTCTGTCATGTCAAGTTTCCTGCAGTGCACCGCTATTGGACACAGACACTCCAAAACAGAACCTAACACAACACCTAACTACTGCAAAACACCTAACAACCCCCCCCCCCCCCCCCCCCCCCAAAGACCCACTGTTCTGCAACCAAGCCCATTACCAGAGTGTAGGGGAGCCAGCGTGTGAAGGAGCCAGTGTGTGCGTGACGTGTCCGCGTGTACCCACCAGTCTCTCGGCTCGGCTGGGCAGCACCACACTGGCCAGCGGGATGCTGACTGGCAGCTTACTGGGATGGACGGTGCTCAGGGGGATACTGATGGGCAGGCTCTTTATGGGGGGGTCCCCGCCCAGCCCAGACGGACTCTTCTCCTTCCCACCCTAGACACACACCCAGGGAGTGAGGGGTAAGGGGGGGGGGGGGGAGAGGAGAGGGAGGGACATGGGCCGACAGGGAGAGGAGAGAGAGGGGGAGACAGGGAGTGAGGGGGGAGAGGAGAAAGAGGGATAGACAGGAGGGGTAGGGTTTGGGGGGGGGGAGAGGGGGACATGGACAGACAGGGAGTCAGCGGGGGAGAGGAGAGAGGAGGACAGGGACAGACAGGGTCCCGGAGTGAGTCTCTCTGTATAACGACAGAAGTCACCGGGAGGGCGGAGACGCAGGCGTGGCCTGTAGGCCAAGTCGAGAGAGATCCACAAGAGAGCGTGCGAAGAAGGCGTGTCCTCACCCTGTCGGAGGCCTTGGGGGTGCCGTTGTGGCCGTCGGAGGAGCTGGGAGAGGGACAGTTGAGCTTTGCCCCCAGGGGTGACATCACACCACACTGTTCCCCCCTGACACACACACACACAAACAGCAGGGCAAACCGGTTAACCGCCAGCAAGCGCCCTCCTTATCTGCTGCTCAAAAGACGCCGTTGACCTTATTTTGACTTGACTACAAATCATCAACAAGAAATACGTGTTATGTGGGACAGCAGAGAAGAAAAAGAAAAATTAGTGCTTACATTCTTTGTTGGGAATGTGTGTTCGCAGAAAAGATTAAGGTTTGGCCGCCTCAATGTGCAAAGTTAAGGGAAGGGAATGTTTACGACCCATGAACACATTCTTCGCCAAACAGGATAACATGCCGCGACAAGCTTTTTTAAACTGACCACAATTCCCCAAGAACATTCTCAAGCAGTCGCAGCTCGGCTATCAATAACCGTAGTTCTGCGGGTCCAACACTTTATATATTGAGGATTTACAACGGTAGTTTAACAGACTGTGTGCTTGTGTATTAAACCCCACTGCTGCCCCTCAGAGCCAGTGGGCTGAGCTGCTCTAGAGGTGTTCTAACCAAGGGTCCAGGTTCATATCAGGGGGAGATAAGGGCTTTGGCCTCGAAAGATGAGAGGCCTGATAAGATTTGGGACAGGCGTCCATTTTTTTTAAGCCATTTTTTAGGATAGATATGCAACCATGGTTTATTTTGTCCATATTCTGCATAATTCTTCAGGAGTTGTTTTTTGTTAACAAGGTTGGTACCCTCATAGGTTTATGGGTCATTAATGCGGTGGTATTTATTTGACTAATTGGTATTATATTGTTGCCGTAGAATACTTTGAGTTTATCTTCTGTTATGAATATATTACCATGATTGTAAGCACTATGTGCTACAGCTTAGATAAAAGTAATGATGATAAAAGTAACGATAAGTTTCCCAGAAACTGTTATCAGCGATTTGAAATTATAGGGCTCCATAAAATACAAGAAAACAAAACAAAAGATAATATTTTGAAAAAAAAAGTCATCACATGCAAATTTAAGTTATTTCAAACTTGGACTTTTTTTAATTTTATAATATAGAACAAAGTCGTAAAATACATCGTTTCACATTCTTGACAATACAATCACTTCTATTTAAACCCTGAACTTTTGGATTGACTTTCTCCTGAAAACCAATCAACGGACCACAACGGTCTTAACCCCGCCCCCAACCCCGCCCCCAGCCCCGCCCCTAATCAATCAGTGCGATGCAGGACGAGCAGAGACAGCGGGCTCTTAGCCCCGCCCCTAGCTCCGCCCCTAGCCCCGCCCCCAGCCCCATCACTCAGTGAGGAGCAGGACTAGCGGAGACAGCGTGGTTGGGTCGCCAACCAACCTGTGAGTGGCCAGCGCCATGCCGCGCAGCTGCAGCGACGTGTCCTGGTTGAGGTGGCGCCGCAGGGCGATCTTGGCCGGGGAGAAGCGGGTGTAGTCGGGCAGGGCGTGGCAGACCCCCAGGTGGCGCGCGGCCCGCCCGTTGGGGGCGGTCTCGTGCTCCATGGCGATGGCGGGCAGGTAGCGCGTGAGCAGGTCCCCCTTGGCGCCGTTGACCTCGGCGCCCAGGCCGTTGTGGGCGGGGCCCGAGGACAGCAGCATCTTGGAGGGGTCCCCATCCAGGCCCTGCCGCGGGTCCAGGCCCTTCCGGTAGGGGGAGCCGTCGCACGGCCCGTACGACTTCAGCTGGAGGAGCTCCTGCTGCCGCTGGCTCTTCTCCAGCTCCACGATGCTGATCTGTGAACAGCAGGGGGCGCCGTTACGCAAGGCAGTGAACACCAGGGGGCGCCGTTACACCAGGAGAACACCAGGGGGCGCCGGTACACCAGGAGAACACCAGGGGGCGTCGTTACACCAGGAAAACACCAGGGGGCGCCATTGCACAAGGAGAACACCAGGGGGCGCCATTGCACAAGGAGAACACCAGCTGAACATCAGGGGAAGCCGTTACACAGGGTGACCACCAGGGGGCATCTTTACGAAAGGCTAACACCAGGGAGAGCCGTTTCACAAGGAGAAGGTGTTGAAATGAAACCCTTCTGTTGCCAATGAAATGATCCCAAGTCACCTCGCGGAACAACGCTTTTTATGACCCAGCTACGAGAGTCCATAAACATTTGTTGTACCTATTTAACCCTGTGTGAGTAGAGGAGGTTGTAGTATAGATGGTGGAGATATGGATCTCTGGAAGGTAATCTGGGTCCAGGGGTCTACTGTTATGACACCACTACGGGGAGTCGGCACCGAACCGGAAAAAAGGGAGTGCGAGGGGCGGAGTCACACCTGGTTTCCCGCTCCGTTCTGGCGCTGCTCTACAGATTATTTCATCAGCGCGATTGAATGAAGGGTTCATTCAAATCCATCCATTTCTCAGTCTCTGTGTTCCGGAGAAACCCTCTTTCCTTTTGCGCTGCCTGAGTTTGTGTTGGCTGTTTTACAGCCAACACAAAACTACGTGTTTACGGCCAATCACGCGCTTACAGCGCCCCGCCACCTGCAACGTGATTGGTCGAAACCCAAATCAGCCAGATTTGAGCTGAGACTTAAAAGCTCCCCCGTCATACCGCCAGGTGGGAGTGTGATAGGCCATTACAAGCCGTTTTGAAAATCTGCCTCTTCCTGTGTTTTGGTGACATCACAAGTGGGCGTGTCCACCTAGATGTGCGTTCGATAGATCAGTCTACCAGCCTACCCAGTGGACTGTAGCAAACGCTGCTCATCTATCCAACACACGTCTAGGTGGACACGCACACTTGTGATGTCAGAAGACGCAGATTGCCTGTAACAGCTAATCACACCTGGTGGTATAATATGGGACCTTTAACCTTCAGTCAGCCTTCTGAGGCTGTGGGGGGGGGAGCCCCCTCTCTCCGGGGGTGTGAGGGTGCTGGTGTCCGTACCTGCAGCTCCAGGCAGTGCCTCTGCTTCTCCGAGATCTGCCTCCGCAGTGCCTGCTTCTCCTTCAGCAGGCTCTCCAGGCACAGAGAGCCCCAGTCCAAACGCAGCTCCTCACAACGAGCCTTCAGCTGGGACACACACACACACACACACACACACACACACACACACACACACACACACACACACACACACACACACACACACACACACACACACACACACACACACACACACACACACACACACACACACACCTTTAATTTCACATGTTTGATAATGGTTCTTACTGTAACTCTAATACTTAAACAATAACAATTCAGAAAGAGGAAAAAATGCTATGAACTCAACCATTTAAAAAAAAGAATAATGTATTTGCTGGTTGAATCCATTAGTGCTTGAAACAACAGGTTAAACCCTTCTTTTGATCTTTTACTGGTTTGAATGATTGTCTGTGTCGTTGTCTTTTATGTACTGTATGTACTATTCGTGTATTGTCATATTTTAACCTGTGTGGCACTAAGACAGATTTCAATCAACTGTGTTGTCATGGCAATAAAGTTCTCCATCCATCTATCTATCTATACCCTGAAAATTCTTTAAGCATTGATCTACAAAACGCCCCAACCCCGTTGTGTGTTCCCTAGGCCTGGGGGGGGGGCCTACAGTCCGCGGGGACGTGTCAGAGATGGACCCTGATACCCGCTGGGGGGGGGGGGGGGGGGTCTCACCAGCAGCAGGCTGTGGTCCCGTAGCTCAGACATCTCCCTCTCCAGCTGCTTGGTCTGCTCCTTCAGCTGCCGGTTGTGGGCAGAGATCTCCTTCTGCGCCTGCAGGAGGTCCTCCACCGTCAGAGCCTTCACCCCCAGCTGGGCCCAGACAGAGACAGACACAGAGGTTGGGTGTTCTGCGTCAACGACACGGGTCAACGAGGATCTGGGCACAATACAACATCGGCCCCTAATTTAACTTCACCGTTTGACCGTGTTGTGTGTTGATGTTGATGTTGTGTTGTGATGTTCGTGTTGTGCGTCGATGGACGTGTTGATGGACGTGTTGTGCGTTGATGGACGTGTTGTGCGTTGATGGACGTGTTGTGTGATGATGGACGTGTTGTGTGTTGATGGACGTGTTGTGTGATGATGGACGTGTTGTGTGTTGATGGACGTGTTGTGTGTTGATGGACGTGTTGTGTGTTGATGGACGTGTTGTGCGTTGATGGACGTGTTGTGTGTTGATGGACGTGTTGTGCGTTGATGGACGTGTTGTGTGTTGATGGACGTGTTGTGTGTTGATGGACGTGTTGTGTGTTGATGGACGTGTTGTGTGTCGATGGACGTGTTGTGCGTCGATGGACGTGTTGTGTGTTGATGGACGTGTTGTGTGTTGATGGACGTGTTGTGTGTCGATGGACGTGTTGTGCGTCGATGGACGTGTTGTGTGTTGATGGACGTGTTGTGTGTTGATGGACGTGTTGTGTGTCGATGGACGTGTTGTGCGTCGATGGACGTGTTGTGCGTTGATGGACGTGTTGTGCGTGTTGTGAGTCGATGTGCGTGTTGTGTATTGATGTGCGTGTTGCTATGCTGTGTCTTCACACACACACACACACACACACACACACACACACACACACACACACACACACACACACACACACACACACACACACACACACACACACACACAGAATACACAGCAGGCTATAATCCTTGAAGGTAACATTTTCAAAATTCCCCACGCCTAAACTGCCCCGGTCGGTCTGTTGCCACGGCAACACATCATCCGCCCGACAGACGGTACACGAGGAGTGCGACACCCACGGGCATCGCCACGGCGACCATAAAGCCGGCTTAACGTCAGCGGCTGGCTGTGAAAGGGACTCCGGAGCGCTGTCTCACCTCGTCCAGCTTGGTCTGGAACAGCCGTTTGATCTTCTCCCGGTGGGACTCGCACACGGAGTGGAGATTCTCCGCCTGTCCTGAGAGCTCACGCTGCTTCAGCTGCAGGGAGGGGGGCAGAGGAGGCAGTGTTGGCATTCAAGGATTCAAGGAGCTGAATGGTCATTAAAATTACAATCAGGGCATTTAGCAGACGCTTTTATCCAAAGCGACTTACATCGGTTGATACACACATTGACACACCGACGGCAGAGTCAACCATGCAAGGCGACAGCCAGCTCGTCAGGAGCAGTTAGGGTTAAGTGTCTTGCTCAGGGACACATCAACACTCAGCTAGGAGCTGAGTCCTAGCCGTCTTGTAACCTTTTGGTTACAAGACAACCGCTCTACCGCCTGAGCTAAGCCGACACGTCAACACACAACGAAATGCAGTTTGGCACTCTCTAGCAGCAGTTAGTGTTTCAATGTCTAAATAACACAAAACACGAAAAGACACAATAAGACAATGACGAATAAGACAATGACACACAAATTCACACGGTGAAGAGATGGAGGAGAACCGGGTGTTAGAGGAGGACCCCGATGGGCAGACAGACAGGCAGATCATAGATTCGATCTTCTTAATTTTATTGTATGATTTTTTTTAATCTTCCAGTTATGTTTCTTAGCTCCGTTATAAGATTCAGAAAAGAGAAATGAGATGGCATCTCATGATTTATTTCAGTTGGTCTACATTTCCTTCTGCATTCCACCTCACACTATGTATTTTTTTATTTTTCTGCTCCTTCTGCTATTTTTAAAGCACTTTTTAAATATTGCACTACTGGTCAGATGGTAAACTGCATTTCGTTGTACTGGTTGTCCTTACTTGTGCAATGACAAGTTGAATCTAATCTAATCCAACTATTGGTTTAACAAGGACTCTATACCGTGCTTAATGCTAACAGAACTAAACAGATATAGGCTCCGATGTGGCCGCCTCACGGGCTGATTATGAATCAGCCCGTGAGGCGGCCGAGGTCAGGCCTGAGGCGGTGGGACCCGAACCCTTCACCTTCTCCTGCTCCAGCAGCTGCTGCAGGTTGGACCGGTACTGCGGCGTCTTCATGTAGCCCATGAACTGCAGGTACTGGACCTTGATGTTGTCTGAGGAGACGGAGACAAACGCATCAGAAGGAGGTGGAGGTGGAGGAGGAGGAGGAGGAGGACGACGGTACAGACCACCCCCCCCTACCGGGAGACGGCGTTATGATGCAGTGGGACTGGCAGAGATCAAAGCGGCAGTCGACTTTTAAAACGTCAATGAGGAAGAAAATACAATAGGCCTCAAATCTAAAGAGTAAACATTGACGATTTAAAAAAGGGCTGACAATGCACGTCTGCAACCCAAAAGACAATCTAACAGACAAACATGAGAACCGATTCTAATGTCACGTCACTGAGACAAGCTTCCGTTGACTGTTTGGGTTCGCAGTAGACGTCTAAACATAGTAAAGCGGTGTGGGGTCCGGGTGTTGGTGTGGTATTGGTTGGGGGTTGGGGGTCGGGGGGGGTAGAGTGAGCGCTAACCCAGTAGATGCTGCAGGCCTGGAGGAGTGGGGCTCATCAGCAGCTGGCTAGAGGCGTAGTGCTGCACCTTGGGAGGTAGCTGGTAGTAGGGAGTCTGAGGAGACCGGTACGCATCTGGAGACACAACAACGCACACACACACACACACACAAAACACATGTTCAAATAAAGGCAGCAACATCACACCCGCTGCAATGAGCCCAACACCCGTGTGTGGAGATGTGAAGTCAGGGTGTAGAACAGGTGGGAGACGCCAGTAAGGAGACGACCATGGGAAAGTAATTACATTGGAAAGCAAGGCCGAGTGTTTGGCCGTGTGTGTGTGTGTGCTTGTGTGTGTCTGTGCGTGTGCGTTTGTGTGTGTGTGTGGAGCCGACCCTGAGGGGGTGCCGCGGAGAGGGTCTTGGCGTGCAGCAGGTCCAGTGCGCTCTGGCCCTTTTTGTTGTTCTTGCGCTCCGCCACCACCACCGCCGCCGCCGCCACCGCCGCCGCCGCCACCACCGCCGCCGCCGCCTTCTTGGGCCGCCCGCGCTTCTTGTTGTTCAGCTTGCGGCCCTTGGAGAGCAGCCGGGCCCGCCGCGGCTTGGGCGACGCCTTCAGTGCCACCGGGCTAGGCTCCTCCTCCTCACCGCAGGAATCCTGCTGTAGCACCTAGTCGAACACGTGTGTGTGTGTGTGTGTGCGTGTGAGCGTTTGTGTGGTTGCGTGAGTGTGCGTGGGTTTTGTTTGTTGGTGTGTGTGTGTGCGTGAGTAGGGATGTTGGCGTTCGTTTGTGCGTGGGAGGGTTTGAGTGTGAGCGCGCGCGTGTTTACGGATGCGAGTGCGTGCGTGTGAGTGTTTGCATGTTAGTTAGTGTGTGCGTGAGTGTGTGTGTGTGTGTGTGTGTGTGAGCATGAGTGTGAGTGTGTGTGTGCGTATGTGTGCATGCAAAACAAGTTGGCAGTCAGCATACAGGTAAGGTGAGGCAGGGCGATGCACCGACCGGTTCAGGGTTGGGGGAGCTCGCACCATCTGGTTGGAGTTAAAGTCGCAATGTCTAAGATCAGGGCCACTCCCGGCTTGCGGAATTTATAAAAATGGTTTTGCACTGGCTCGGGCGATCCAGTATAGCTCGGCTGGCCGGGTGGCGTCAGCGGGAAGGGATTAGGGACTGTCATTAGTATGAGTCTTACAAGTACAAGCTGGCCAGCATTTTCGATTTTTTATAATAGATCAATTATAGGGTGCGACTTGATTGAAAATCACTATAGATCAGAGTTGACTACCGGGTCATTTAAAAAAATAAAGGTAGAAGCTAGTTGAAGCGTTAAAAATTGCGTCTTCAAGGGGCCAGGGAAACGGCGCACAGCCTGCCATGAGCCTCGTCTCTAGTAGCCGCGTGTGAGCTGGCGTGAACCAGTCGCGGCGTAATCACGTCCCTCGCGCACGGCTCTTATGCCGTTTACGATGTGCTGCCGCCGACCTTTTTGCGGCTCCGTCCGCGAGCAGGGTCCGTAAACCGCCGTCCGAAGTAACCGTACGGCAGGAGAGCCGCTCTGACGGCCGAGCCGTGCGTGGGCCTGCAGTGCCGCGGTTAATCACGGTGAGCGTAAGCTACGCGGAAGTTAAACCCCGCTCTAGAACTGTACTTCAGCGATAACGCAATAGAGGACGCATTTCATATCGGCTTATGTTTTGCTAATTTTAAAACAAATGTTGATTATTTTATCGGACAGCACACACGATTTCGGCCCCAACAAAGGCATATTGTTGTGGATGTTTGTCCGTGTTCTTGGGCGGGGGGGGGGGGGGGAGCCGGCCTACCGGGGGATGCTGCTCTGTCCGTACCTTGGTCGGCTCTTTGGGCTTGGTGGGTGTAGTGCTGTTGCTCTTGCTGTCCTTGCTGTCCTTCTGCTGCCGCCGCCGCACAATCTCCTGCTCCTCCTGAAACACACGCGGAGCGCTGCTGTCAAGGGCCGGTCCCCGGGGTCCTGAACACCCTCTGAAGGGAGAACTCTCCCCCCCAAAGGGAGTTCTGGTGACATGTTGTGCTTCAGTGCATGAATAGAAGCAATGGGACTTACCCTGAGTTTAGGATTTTTCAGGCTAGAAAAATAGTTTTCAAGCTGTGGAACACAAAGACAACAACGTTTTAGACGACTGCGGTGGTTTGGCGTACAGTCAAAGAGGCAGCAGTTAGTTCCACTGGGCAGTTGGGTGGTCTCGCGTTGTCGTCCGATTGAAATACATCTTCCACAGCAACACCGCTACATTAACAGGCCTGATGACCAACTAAAAGCCTGTAATTTGCCTGATGCCGCTAAATAATTCATCAGGGCTGCAAAGTGGAGGAGGCAAAAGCCACAGGGCGTGCTGGGAAATTGCCTTTTCGACAGGAGACATTTACAACAAGGAAATGTTTGATTTTCCTTGTAAATGTCGGGCTACCCCACAGACGCAATTAACTCTTCCAGAATCAACCCCATTACTATTCAAAAAGTCATTTGTTCCACAAATAATGAATAAACCGACAGCGCGTGACTGATGCATGATCAGCCTACAACTAGTCGCTTAAAGCATCAATCAAGAAATGAGAACTAACAGACGACCACCACGTCGTGCTTCATCTCCATCCATCATGCTCGGCATTACACGGGCCGGGAAGCAGCGGATGCATTTAGGCATTTAGCAGGCTGCCAACCCCATGGCGATTCCATGCAGCGTACAACGGAGACAGATGGAGCTTCCGAGGCACCGACCGAGTGACGCGACCGAAAGCAAACGGCACTCGTCTCGGTGGTTCTGCAGAGGCGCTAACGAAAAGGCGTCCCTGGCCAAGTCGCCCTACTCTGCCTGCTCCCGCTTTCAGTTCGTCCCAACGCTGTCCTTCCTGATTTCTCGCTACAGGCCCAATGTGTGGGTTTGAATCGGATGCGACTGTTGCATCGGGAGAACAGCTGCTGCAGAAACAGAATAGTTCTGGCTGCTTAGGGTAGCCAAATGGCTGCCTGGAGATGTTTCAGCTGATTGCTCCTGAGTGCACTCCAAAACTAAGCCTTTTAGAAAGCTGTGGTCAACAGTGTCTAGAGGAACGCATTCTGTGTGCACAATGGGTAGTATTAAATATAAACCAGGTTACTCACTATGGTGTAGTCTATGGCCTGCAGGTGTTCTACTCACTATGGTGTAGTCTATGGTGTGCAGGTGTTCTACTCACTATGGTTCGGTCTATGGTGTGCAGGTAGTAGGAGACCGGTTTCCCTGTCCAGGACACCGATCCCCGGAGAGGAGACAGCTCGACGACCCGCATTATTGTGCCGATATCTGGAGGAGGAGAGGTAGTCCGTTGAAACGGGTCCAGTCTGGTCCGGGTATGACCGAAGGTTGTTCTTTAAATCATCATCATCAAGAGGGAGACACTTACCGCTCAAGTTTCGACTGTTTATTCTAAAATTTAGAGGTGCAAACGGTTTTGAGGATACAATTTTTCCACCTGAGAAGACAAATGAAAAAACACGTTGTGGAGATTTTACACACAAAGAGATTTACAAACTAAGCACATTGATTCAATTAATTCTATGAGGCCGTGAGGTTGATTGAGTGACAGGTCAAGCACCTGCTACCGACATGGGAGCTCTTCCGGAGTATCCGGTCAAACGATTGGCAGACATGAAAAGGTTATAGGGTCATGGAGTTCGGACTCTGCCACGTTTGATACCTCTTCCCTCCCATGAACTCAAGAAGAAGAGACAAGTGAATGGTTACAGCGGCTGGACCCAACCGGGTGGGTGACGTCGTGGTACCGACCTTCCTTCATGTTGGCAAAACGCTCCTTCAGCTGGTGGTCGACCTCCGGACCGAAGGCAAAGTTATTCACGAATATAACACTGCAGGGAGAGAGAGCCACGTCAGTGTACAGCTAACAAGTAGGAACTCGCTTGCGCGGATCATATGATACCAGTGTTTTCAGGCCGGTTGGTACGACTGTGTTTCGGTACTCTACCTGGTGTTGGCAATCCTTTCCTTCCATTCTTCAGAGAGAAAATCCCCCCTTTCAAGCTGAAAAACGATAAAAAGGACATTGAGCCTCACAAGCAACCCAAGAGGGTCTAAGGGATGGCCCACACTGCAATACCCATGATGAAGAGATGCTACGGGGCTGTGGCCTGGTGTGATGTGAAACACTAATTATGCAGAGATATGACAGGGTTGGGGCCTGTGGTTATGTGAAGCAGCGACTCACCGTGTATTCGCCGTGCTTTTTCCCGTACCACTTCATCCACTTCTTGAACTCTTTATCCATGGACTAGAGGGAACAGACACCATCAATGACTCCATTCAGGCCAGCTGATCCTAATCCACACGCTCATTCACAGCTTTGCTCTCTACTGTTGAATCCTCTCGTGTGTGCGTGCGTGCGTGCGTGCGTGCGTGCGTGCGTGCGTGCGTGCGTGCGCGCGCAACGGTTAATCAATCTCAGATCCTTTTCAGTGGGAAAGGCATCCGTCCGATTGGTTTATCAGACATCAGGTTATGGTTTAAACCCAGCTGACCGTGTCAGTGTCAGGTCTGTGTCCCTGGTCAATTTAGATTCACACCAGACTGACGGCCTTACCTCTGCGTATGTGGCGGGGATGTCTGCCTTCTCCACCCCGAAGTAGTGCTTACAGTTGGTTGCTGCCGCCACTTGCAGCACCACCTGGCCGACACCTGGGGACGCCGACAGCGGAAGACGGGTTCACAGGCGGCTCTCTCGGGGCACACAAGACGGTGAACACAAAAGGCGTCCGACCCAGTCGCCCACTCGCTTTTACACCAGTGTCGGTCGTCGACGGTTGCCTGGCAGCAAGGTTTATTCGATGTCATCAAGTACACGCTAAGGACAAATAAACTGACGCGGGAGGGTCAGTTTTATACGGCCAAGGAACTAGTTTATGACTTAAGCTGATCAGAGTCTAAGTTCCACCCCAGCCCGTGCATTCGTTACCCTGCTGGACAGGGGACAATTAGTTCAGTCACAAGCCTGTGGCCCGTGGAGGGACTGTTAGGTACGTCCAAACCCCACAGAACCCCCCCCCCCCCCCCAGGGTGGAGTGCACTGACCGCTGCCGAGGTCCACGAAGGTGTCGTCCTCCATCATCTCCATCTCGCCGATGATCTGCGCCACCAGGTCGAAGGAGGTCTCGCCGTACACCTCGGGCGAGAAGGGCTCGTAGTTGTTGAGCTTCTCGGGGTCGGTGACCGAGTGGTTGTACACCTGCTGCAGGATGTGCCTCAGCAGCCCGTTGGAGGGCCTCTTGTTCAGCTTCATGTTGGCCGTCCCCTTCCACTATGGGGCAGAGTGCAGACCGGTGAGGCAGAGTGCTTATGATACACGGCCAGGTCGAAGGATTCAGGTCCAACAACAAGAACACGTCGACAGATGTCTGCGTTTACAGTCCGAAACTGTAGATTTCACGCCATTAATAATCAAAGAAGAATTATTAGGCCGACTTGATGACAAAGGAGGGTTCAGAAGTCGGCTGCCGGCATGAGTAGAGACATAAACTGTGGGCCGTGGACCTACCAGTTGGTGAATGCCGTCGATGGCTCTGTTGTACTTATCGCAAAGTCTCTGCATGCTTTCAAAGCTATGGGACAACAAAGACAAGATCAGAAGACAGTTTACGATGTATGCGTACAAAGAAGACCCCTTTTAAATGGTTGGATCAAAACAAAAGCAACACACTAATATCATTATGTTTGCAACAAAAGGGAAGCGAATATTCTACTGGCGTTACTGTGGCGAGGTTGCTCACGATACCCGCAAACTTTCTTGCTAGAGCGTGAAATCTCTCGTGCGAGTGTGACATCAGGTAAACTAGGTAGAACAGCACGAAATCCATGCGAACCAGGTCATTTCTATGGATTCATGCCACGCCTTTTCATTTGGTGTGACTGCAGCATTATAGGACTATCATAAACAGACAATAAGGACGTTGAAAACTGGCATTGCTTGAAGTATAGGAGGTACTAGAGAACAAACCACAATAATAAAAAGAAAGTAAAGAGTGACACCGAACATGAGGTTGGTCAGCCACTTATGATCGTCTGTGCTTTGATGTGCAACACCCCGGCTCACCACTTTGTGTCGTAATCGATGAGTACATAGTTTTCCATCGCCAGTTTGAGGTCTGGAATCTCCTCACACACCCATCTAGGAATGAGGCCAAAACACAACATGGAAGTCAGATTAGAGATCGGGACCGCGTTACTGCAGTATAGGCGTTCATGTAACCAGGGGTTACAATAGTCAGAGTGGCTCGGATGTGACGGGGGACTACGTACCGGATGGTCTCGATGATTTCATGGGCGGCGTCATGGTGTTTATCCTAGAGAGACCGAGAGAGAAAGACAGAGAGAGAGAGAGTTACAAAAGTAGCAGGTTTTCTCATGTTCTCTAGTTTAACGAGACACGTAGGAAGATCATGTCAAGGGAAGAACGTAAATGCAACGTGAATGATATAAATAATAATGAAGAAGAAGCCAGCATCTAAAGAGGGACTGGAACCAGGCAGTATCAGAGTGAATGAGTGTAGAAAAAAAAAATCAAAGGTTGACTAACAGCATGAGGTCGAGAGAGGGGACTCGTTAGTGAGAGTACAATGATAGGGCCGGGGTAAGTGAGGAAGTCTGACAGAATCAATGTGGACCACAATCAAGTTCAAAGTGGACAACCGTGATGGGGATCATTGATTATTTGACTCGATTTGAGATAAGAGCTGCCCCTAATTGTCATTCATTAACGTGAAAGTGCACACTGGAAAACGAACATTGATTTCAGTTATTTTTTCCTGCTTTCATTCTCTAGATTAAAAATATTTTAAAAAAAGCAGGATCTCAAAGATTTTCATCTGTTGAGTCACTATCTATTGCCGGATGAGGTAGCACCAGGGCGATGAGCCAATGATCCGCTGATGAAAGCCCTTGTATTTGCAATAACATGAATGTTACAACAGGGTGTCAGTCTCGACAGTTTGCATCACAAGGGAGATTTCTCACTGAACTCCAAGGTGTCGCCGAGGAGAACACAACAGAAATCCACCAGATTGCCGCACTACACACAAAAGCCATTGTAATTCACAACCAAACAAACCAACCAGCCTAAATGTAAGACAGTGTGAACGTTGGCGTTGAGCAAGTTTAGATTCTGTTCTAGGTTTCGATCCGTTTACATTTCGTCATGACGGCCGGGCTGACGCCTATCAAACGGAGCCAGCTGTTCTCCGAGGTAACCCTGGCATGAGGTCAGCCTCAGAGATTACTAATCCCAAATGCTGCAGCCACGGTGTCCTCTTCTTGTGCATGTCTTACAGCCTGTAGCATGGCTAGTGCAGATATGACCCCCCTGCAGATATGACTTACTGGGCGGTTCAGCAAGCACTGAACTCCATTTATCTAGTCGTGCACTGCACAGCATTGACGTCTTCCACGCGGGTCTAATCGTTTCCATCCACATGTACTCCATAAAGTTGACCGTTCCGTTTGTTTTGGTTGCCTAGCAGCCGTATGGCTTTCCCACGCAGGCTACGGTTCATGTCGGTGCACGAGCTCATGCCGGTTCGTCATTCCTTAAAGACAACCTCGCTCCACTGCAACACCCTCTACCTGCCTGTCCGATCGGTTTACACTCTCTCCCGACACCACCGGAGACCCCCAGAGACCCCCCCGGCGTCGTGTCACCATCCAAGAAGCGTTAACGCCTGTCGCAATGACCGAGCCCGGGTCGTTACAAGCTGCATTGTCTCAGCGTTGACAAAAAGCAAACACAAGCCCCCCCCTTTCCCCCCTCCTCGCTCAGAACGACCTGCAGCAATGTACCTGGGGAGAGAGCATGCTGAGGCACTGCGTTCTAAAGGGGAAGACACACTAACACACACAGGCACCCTAGACCTTTGGGTTTTATTTTTAGCGGCCTCCGTCGCCAACAGCGGAGTTATATATAGTTTAGGTTTTTGAGCCGGAGCGTGCCGTGTCGCAACAGCTGCCTGGCGGTAATAGGACACCGGTCTCCGCCCAGAGCCAGTCTGAGGCGGTTGCCTGACTCGACCCACTGACCCACTTTTCACTCTCCCTGCTCCTGATAAACTGCCAGCAATGGCCTCTCGCTCCAGGAATGTCAGGCAATGGAAGAGGGAGAAGGAAAAGGAAAGTGCAGATGTAGCGACGGTAAAGCGGGGCGGGCGACAGCAGAGGGAGGAGAGACAAGGGGGAGAAACCGGGGAGAGGAACAGAGAGAAGGAAGCGATTAGGGGAGGTCGGGGCGGGAGACATGGAAATCCTGCAGCAGCCCAGCAATTGTCATGTGGTCGGGACACCCCGGCCGTAAGCCAACAGCTCGCCGCCGCGACAACCAGGCTTCCTGTGACATATTCCCCGCTACTGCTACAACAACTCAGGCCACACACACACACACACACACACACACACACACACACACACACACACACACACACACACACACACACACACACACACACACACACACACACACACACACACACACACACACACACACACACACACACAGTTGGGAAACCAAAGGGCAGAGAGGCAGAGAGCCAAAGAGGGAAGGAGAGCGAGCCCATCAGGGAGTACAGCAGCCACAGTGTTCTGCGGCCTGGCATGCTTCCTTCAGCCAACGGCTCCCAGCCTACAAACCTGTTTTTCCCGCGCAATGCCGCTACTACTACTACTGCTGCACTAACTCCCGCCCCAGCGTCTCCATGTGCACACGAGCCACGGCGCCCCTACTGTCAACACGAGACAAGCTGTCGAGCAGGCTCCGTCGGATCAGGAGATCTTTGGCTACAGAGGTTTCCGATGTAGCCCTGTTTACACTGAACAAGACACTCGCAGGGATTGGGTTGTAGCGGTTCATATGGTGCTCGGCGAGCTACAATCGCAACTTCCCGATGATATCACGAGTTAGTCCATGTAAACATTCACATACACCACCTGCCTTGAGGGGAGGGTGGAGGGGATGTTGTACTGTATCAACGCTGAGTGTGTATATGCCTCCGTCGAGCGTGGCTGGGAGAAAAGGTTGCTGCTTTTCACACAAAGGACTGGAGAGTCACACGGCAACACCTGGACCGGGCTGTGGCTAAAAATAAACCCTGTCTGGAGACACAGAGGCAGCCTGAGCACGAGCCAGAGAGACCCAGAGCACGAGAGAGATCCAGGAGAGGGAACTGAAGGGGAGAGACAGAGCATGACGCTGAGGTGAGAGGAAGATAAACATCTAAAGAATGAGCCCTCTAAGAAGTGAATACCACTGGTGTTACTAATACTACTACTACTACTATGCTCACTCTGGCGACAGACCCAATGACTAGCAGTCATTGGTTCCCCCCCCCTTAAGCCCTTATTGTACTTTGAACGTCATGAGACTTAAAAATAGCTATCTTTGATGCGTACTGGGTTAACCTAACCATCGTTAGTGCTTGGCACATGTTTCTATGAACATCCTTTCTTCTGACAAATTGTCTTATAGTAAGACGCTTTGGATAAGGGTTTGTTAAGTGCTCTAAATGTTAATGTAAGGGTGCCTGTTTAGCTTCTGTTTGACTCGTGTCTATCTGATAATACAGTGCAAGGGGACCCGAAAGAAATGAACAATTTTAAAAAAGTACAAATGTGTGTATATAATAACTATACTACACTGCTGCAGACATCTACTACACACTGTTCAAACCTGGTCTCAACCCTGCTCCTAATGATGTTGAGCTGGACCAAATGAATGCTCCCGCATCTCTGCTGTATCCGACGCGGGTTAACTAGTAGTGTAAACTACAGTATTTACCGTGCTGTAAAGGATACAGGGGTCCCAGACACGGCAGGTAAGCGTCACACATTCCACACCGGATCCAAGGAGTTCTATAAAACTAATCTGTTTAAGACCCACATGCCATCGCAATTACCCACACCCAGCCAACGCTTAGTACAAACCGCACGAGACAAGGAGAGAGGGTGTCTCGTGTGGAAGCATTTAGACATATTTCAAATGCACAGAAGGGGGAGAATGCACAGTGCAGGGAGGGAGAAGTGCACGATTCAGTAACGAGGTGAGCAGAACATGTGAATAACGTTGCTTGGCAGCTCGGTTGGGAGCCCGCTACAGCATCATGTGGGACAGGACAGAGTACAGTTAGAGTGCACGCAGTGGGCGAGGAGATACCCAATCGGTTAGCTCTGTAGGAGTGGAGAATAATGGAATCTACACCAAGTGGAATCAGCTAGTGTGCGTCTTAACAGTGGGAGAGCACTGAAAACGGGCAGTGAATAATACAATTCATGACCGAAAGCCACAGACACACAAAACACACACACTGGGCGGACGTTAAATATATGCAGCAATGCGATGTACTATAATGCAATGTGCTCTTCCTATATGGCCCCATTCCAATATCCATATAAATGGTTGAACACATGGAGGACAGAGAGAGGATATAGAGTCTACTCTGGGCATGCTTTCCATTTGAAGACACGAGAGACACGTTACAGGCTGTGTTGCTGAACACCATAGATGCTTCAGATTCCTTGACGGTTGGTCCCGAGGAAATTTGTATCAGTTAAACCAATAAAGCCTATTTCTGACGTGTGTGTGTTGTGTGTGCTTGTGTCCCTGTAAGATCCTGAAGAGACTGTTTTGCTGACTTGCTGGCTTATAGGAAGCAAACATGACTAGGAGGAAATCAATAAGCCACGTTAAAAGCTATAGTGGGTGATTGCATCATACTTAATGCTCTTCAGAAGAGATGTAAAGAAGCCTTTTTCAGTTTCTCTTTCATTACCCCTTTAACATGTACACGCCCAATTGTATGCATTGATGTTACAGTGGCTCTCTCCAATTTCATTTGAATACGTTTCTTTACTGGTCACAGGGATAAAGTTGTCAATTGGAAAAACATGCAAAGTAACGTGAAAGGTCTATTCGGGAGCTTGAAGTGTGAGACGTCGTGTATCCAGCGATCCCTGACAGACCGATGGTTATAACGCTTCATAACACAGAACCCTAGCTCGATTCGATACACTCTGGCAAGACATGATCAACAGTCATGAATCGTTATCACAAATGACCTCACGTAGTGGGCAACAGTGCACCGCTCCGTCTCTAACCCGACTTCCTTATACAAACATCGCACATCCAAGTGACCAAAGGGTCGTGTGTTTACATTGAGCTGCACAAAGCCTCATAATAGCATCGAAATAAGACACAGAGCCCGGGTAAAAGGGCACGTACAGCCGAACACACGTCTGGATCGATCATTGTCGCCGCGCCATGTCACCTTGGATGCCCCGTCTGTCTGTCTGTCACCGCCTCAGCCCTCATGAACTGGTGGACTTCCAGCATGAACTGGTTGACTTCAAGCATGTAGGTCTGGGGCTAGCCACGGCTAGGAGCAAGGGCTAGCTAACAAAAGAGACGGCAAAGCCCAAATAAAGAATAATCCTTATTATGTGACCATTTGTATACTTACGTATACTGGTAACGGCCAAGGGTAGCCAGCGGCTTCGGCTCCGACCGGCGACTTGAGTTTGAGTTCCAGCTTTTCTCCCATTCTCCGCTTTCTCTGTGATGGTAGCTAGCTGCCGGACTAGCCTCGGTGAGCTAGCTGCTCGGTCGGAGCGAGCTACAACCTGAACATTCTGGTTAAAAAACACCTAGAAAAGCAGAAATCCAAACTAGTATAGACGCCGGCGTTACAGCAATGCTATACTGTTCTATTCGTAACCATGAATATCTCTTATTCCGTTTTATACTATGATCAAAATGCCTGTTCATATCCACTGGCAATAATACCTCGGCCGTATCGCCGCCATCTTGCCCGGCATGAATAATATGGCGAGGGGGCGGGGCCTGATGGGGGCGCTCATACGTCACTGGGAACTCAGATTAGACCAAACAAACGTTAAAGTTCTTGGCTGAGAGATGGTTTTGTTCAGCTGAAAGGTCCTTTTTGTATTTGAAAGTAATAAAATGTATATTGTAGCTGAATCATTGTTTTACTTGTCTTTATTATTGTACTGAATTGTTTGAGATGTGTGTGATGAAATATATAATTAATGTGCAAACAATCAATGCATTGTTTACCTACATAATAATAATAATAATAATAATAATAATAATAATAAATGAAATGTATATAGCGCTTAATATGGTACTCTAAGACGCTTTACATATTGGCCTATCAAAACTATGTAAAACAGACTAGGAATAAAAGAAAAACAGAGGTTAAACATGAAGATAATCATGAAGATTATGTTGATACATAATCCTCCAACACGTTTCTAGAACCTACAGGCATTTTTTAAACAAAGGCATATATGTATGTTTTTTTTTTTATAGCCTTTTTCAGCTCTGTGAAATGTCCCAGAACCATCGATCTCCGCCATAGGAGGATCCAGAAGGAGACGGTGTATGTTGAAGGGGAGGGCCAAAAGGGAGAGAGGAGATGGTAGATCGCCACAGTGAACCCACTGACATCACTCCAGTACTGAGCACAGCTGAGGCCAGTATTGGGGTGGTCGCCAAGGCTACAGGCTCCCCCGAGCCAGCTGGAAGAGAGTCATCGTGTGGAGGATTTCTGGGACCTTTTTTTTTTTTAAAATGATTGTGTTGTTGCTGCAAGCCTCTCTGCTCCATCACCCCGTTGGGCCATCTTCTGTCACGCTGCCGGGCCAAAGACTTTCTGGATCACATTACGGCGGCTTTGCAAGCAACTAAAATATATTCATATACATATTCCTCTGGTTTAAAGAATAGTAATTGTTTCAAGAATAACCATGATATATCCTACATTTAATTTCAACATAGTGAACATACTCAAGCATTACTTTAGTTTGCTTATTGTGTATTATATAGAGTAACCTAGCTTTTAGGAGTAACAGTTTAGCAAAAAGACCCTGCAGCCAAGTTAGGTTTTTCCTTATAAACATCTCTGGAAAAAAAGTGCACTTGGATGAGAGCAAGGAGAACTGGTCAGGCCAACAGCGACATCTACAGGCCGCTTATCGAAATACAGCCCTTGCATTATACATTGCAAATATGCGCACTTGAGTGACACATCCAGGGCTTCTTGCACGTTACATATTTGACATTTTTGGATAGGATAGAATAAGCAAGCAGTCATCGTTACATAAAACTTGTTGAACCACATTGTTTGCATAACTTTATTCAACAATATTGGGCAGTAGAATTGAATAAAAATCGTTCAAATAATGTCAGCCATAATAGAACAATTACAGCAGTAATCGGAACTCTGAACAATAAGACAAGCCACAACCGCTTTAGAATTTCACAAAGGAGGATTTTAAAGAATTTTTATTGAAATAAAGATAAATTTCAGTCCCAGTCCCTTATGGTTTCCAAAAGCGTGCTTTGGGTTGTAGCGCCAACATATCAGACGACTTCTCTCCAAAGCCCTCTTTGCGTATACAGCAGCATGTATAGAATCAAAGAAAAATAAACCTAACCAACAGGTCATTTGGCACAATCAACTCATACAATGGTATTACTGTGCTGGTATTTCATTATCGTCAAACCAATTGCTCTGTATCGGTGCACAATGTTTACCATCGACTGATGAAAAATTGATTCAAAATACATTTCGACCATAACAGACATAGTACAGCGATTGCATCAGAAAAGGTATTGAAGACGACAAAACAATAAACAGCCGTAGGAAAGAAAAGAAAAAAAACAGGCCCTTTTGAAGGGTTGCAATACTGGGGCTGATTGTAGTTTCTGTTCACACAGACATCGCCACTCCTAACCTCCACGCACCGCTCCCGTTCCAGTGTGAACCCAGCACTACTCGGCATCGTTGGGGTAGAGCTTAGACTATTGGCCTTAGTGTTAAGCTTAGTTTAAAAAGGTGGTCGGATCTAGATTGAAATATCTGAACCCCACAATACAGACCTCATTCGAAATACGAAGGACTACCGCCCCACCCAACATTTGAGATCAAAATAATGGATTAAGAACCCCCCCCCCCCCCAAAAAAAAACAAAAAAAACGAATTTGTACATGAACAGTGGAAATAAATACTGTGAAATGGATTGGATTCCTTTTCCAGTGTCTTGATAGAACGTTATAGTTGAATCCAGCTTGATAAGCACTTTGGTATACATGCTGGTCAGACATACGGAGTCAGTTGGAATAGGCCTTTAGTTGATTTAACATTGCACTTGGGCAGTTGTTTCAAGTGAAGATATGAATACTGGGCATTGTAACACATTCATAAAGCATGCACTCATGGACAGAGTTAACGTTTGGACAAAAAACAACCAGGTAACAGCAATATTAGCAGGAAAAGTGCTGATTTGTCATATTGACATAAAGGGTCGAGTTAATAAACGCGTCTGATGACAAAAAACAAGTCTCGGGTTCATCATTTATTCATAGACGTTTTTTGTGACAGCTGTTAAAAAGATTCCAATTCGATTTGAAAACAGGATATTCTGTCACAGTGTTTCTCAAACAGGACCACTGATCCGGAATCAGAAGGTTCCACGTCATTCTGGTGACTATCGTGTTCAGAAAGGCAATATTGATCCGACATGCGTTTCCCCCAAGGCCGTTAGTACGGGTCCCAGGTAGCCAGGCAGGCATAGACGGCTAGTGTACGGGTCTCATCCGGGAGGACGCAGGATGGCTTCATGTTAACAGTCGTTTTAGTGATTAGAATGGGGAGAACGGGATCTTTAAGTACACACGGTAAACAGCATCTTATACATCCGACTCGTGATGGTGTGGGAACCTAGAATGACATTTTGAACCTCTGCTTTGAAATCACAACATTTCTCTTTCCCCAGTTGCAGACGTTGAAAAGCTCTTTAGTTCTGCATTAACTTACAATTAGAGGATCGTTTTGGGCATGATTTGAGCAGCAGTGGTGGCCGTGAGCTCCCTGGTCAGACCGTTTGGAATTACTGGATCGCTACAGCCATCTACTCCTGACTCTAAAGTGATCCTGTGTTAAATACCGAATGCCACAACGACTTAGGCCCAATCCCATTTCTACCCCTTACCCCTTCCCCATGTTTTGAAGGGGTAAGGGGTAGAAATGGGATTGGGCCTAAGGCACAATCCCATTTCTACTCCTTACCCCTTCCCTTTACCCCTCCCCCTTGTTTTTAAGGGGGAAGGGGGAGGGGTAAGGGGTAGAAATGGGATTGGGCTTTAGTGACCAAAAGAGGGAAGCAAAAAAAAAAGAAAGAATATCCAAGAACATTTGATGGACAAGCGTTGCAGCTAGTCAAAAGGGAAGGGGAGGGGGGAAGGGGTGGGGGGGCAGTACTTCACAGCTTCTCAAAGCCCAACTTTTACAACATGCTCCCCTTGTTAAGACATCTGCACATAATTTAAGAAAAGTCGAGCAGAAACCTGTGCCTGACTTTGTTCATCGAGTAGCGTTCTCTTCAGTTAGATCAATAGGTCTATCGGTACCTCTTTATAAAAAGGAAAAGTGAGCAAGATTGATAACTGGATGGCCAAGGCCTCTTTTGAATAAATACTGGCTGACTTTCAAGATCTGAAGACAAAAACAAAACAAAAGAGATACTGCTTTTAGCACTGATATGGAGAGGAGTGTACAGTAAAATCCTAACAGACTCTTAACCCCATGTCAAAAAATAAATACAAAAAATAATTTCAGCTTCACCACCGTCCGTTTCAGTATAAGCGGGAAAACTGATATCATCCATTTCATTCTTCTTGTATTTCTCTTCTCAAAGGATAGTATTTGGCGTTCTGCAGACTTCGTCTCCTCCCCCACCAAAATACTCCCGAATTGGAGACCCAACCATTGGGAGACTACTGGGAGATCTCCCTAGAGTCACTGTGGACCATTCCAAGTCTACTCTCTGAAAGATCTCTGTGCATGATAAGGAGAGCTCGGGAGAAGAGAAACCAAATAAAAACAAGAGGCCACACTGGGTCATTTCTGTGAAGCAGTGTAGTGACAGAGGGCCGGCGGCCGACAACAGCCAACGTCCCGTCTCTGGAAAAATAAAAAGGGAGGAAGAGGGAGAGAGAAAGAAAAAAATAGAATCTGCTTTTTCATCACTAGTGCTTTTGGCCCCAATGAAGGGAAGTCACCCTTCATGGCATCTTTCATCGGTTTTTTATTTCGTTTTTTTTTTCAATTTGTTTTTAGAGCAAAAGCACAATCCAGAGTTTTCCTTCCTCTGACTGAGAATACGGAAGCAACGCCTAGCTAGTGCCAGTTTTGTGGGTGCAGTTGATCGTACTCGGCTATAAGTTTCTTTATGTGCGCCAGTTTGTTGTGTAGATATTCACAGCGATTCTTCTCTTGGCTATAGTTTGGGTTAGTCTGGAAAAGAAAGGAAAGAAAAGGTTTATGAAGCGTCAGAAACGGTCTACTCATACATGTGAAATGATTCATGACACCAAAGTAAGTACTGGAAAAACACTGGAAGTACGTACCTTTTTTATTTTGCGATACTCTTGAAGTATCTGATCGTGGATTGTCTGTTGAAGAGAAGACGAAAGGGCATTAACCATCGAATGATCATGTGGTTAGATCTTGATTAACATTTCAAGCAGACATCTGCCCCGTCTGCTTTTTATGAATAACAATCAGTCCCCACGTCACCTTCAGACCCAAATCAACAACTACCCTTTCATCAGAAACACCATAAAAACACTACAGTTTACGTCCGTGCAATATTAATTAATACGTGTGAACGCTGTGATTGTGTATCCATGGCTCTAGAATTGTTCTGTATGTGATGCTCATCTAGATGTGATTATTTCAACACCCTCTGGCAAAACAGATCAAGAACTCAACGAGACTTTCTAAAAATATCATAACCCATAACGACAGGCGTTGGAGAGGCTGCCCTTCCCAATATGGCCGCGTGCCGTGGCGAGGGGGGGGGTCTCACCTTGTACTTGTCTGTGCCTTGGGGGAGCTGCTTGAGCTCAGTGTCCAGGACGGAGAACTGCCGGGTGACGCCCTCTATCCGCGCGTGCAGTCCCCGGTACTCGCTGTACTCCGCGTTGAAGTCCGTCTTATACGTCTGCCGCTGTTCCGGGGAGCCAATCACCAGGTACTTCCTGTCAGGGAGGGTTCAGTGGTGGTTGTGGGGGGGGGGGGAATCATGAGAATAATACTCGCCCCTACGTGTTGACATGTTGTTCAACCAAATGAGATTGAATCCTCCAATAGATTACTAACGAAGGTATTCTATGATCATCTATCGTTACATTATATTATACAACATGTGAAGTGGGCCGGTACGGGGGGCAGTGACACGACGGGCCTGGATGAACTTACGTCGTATAATCTGCCATCTCAGATGAGGACGAGGGAATACTGCTATTGTTGAACATTCCGTTGATATCTGCAAGAAACAAACCCGCCCGTCAACTCGGACAGAAATCAGAACCCACCCGAGGAATGACAGCACAGGTTTCAGCGACGAGATGTAATGGACTGCAGCATTTATACGGCGCTTTTATCCAAAAACGCTTTCCAATATGGCCCGACACTCACCCATTCATGCACACATTCACACACGGGCTGAGTCGACCACGCAAGGCGACAGCACAGCTCGTCAGGAGCAGCGAGGGTGAGGCGTCTTGCTCAGGGACACCTCGACACTCGAACTAGCAACCTTGCGGTTACCAGCCAACCTGCTCCGCCTCGGTGTAAGTGTGTCCCCCCCCGGTACCAAGTACAAGGTGCAAAGGCTTAGTTATGGTTGGACGTCGACGCAACGCGGGGGCTTTACGGCCCCATCACCTCCTTGCGGACCCTCCTTGCGTCCAGCGCAAGGGACGGACGTGCGCCTCCCAAAAATTCCTGCGACACGGCAGCAATTGGTGCTCGGAACGCAAACGTCGACCCGACACAGAACCAAAACAGGGCCACGAGTACGTCGAAGCGAGTGCGTGGTCATTACCTTACGTCACCGTGGAACCATAAGTAAGCCTTAACGGCGTGTCCCCAGCGTACCTGTGCTTCTGTGTGGAATACTGCTCTTGGCGTTCTCTGGACTGGAGCTGATGAGGTCACAGCTCCGCTTGGGCTCCGCCGCCGCCGCCGCCGCCGCCGCCGCCGCCGCCGCCGCCGCCGCCGTCCTCCTCTCCTTCTCCTGCTCCCGCTCCTTGCTCTTGTCCTTGTCTTTGTGTTTTTTCGACTTCTTCTTGGACTTGCTGTGCAGGGACGGACTCTTGTCCCGGGGCGCGGCGAGGCCCGTGCGGCCCGGGGACGCGGGCCCCAGGCCGGGCACGGCGAGAGAGGCGGCGCCGGCCGTGGCGCCGGGCCCCGAGAAGGGGGAGGGCTGCGGGCCGAGCCGCTCCGACAGCGCCGCCTCCTGGCTCTCGCAGTCCCGGCCGTTGTGGCTCGAGTCGTTGCTGACGTCGGACAGCGGGTCGAAGGGGCGCGGAATGTCTAGCAGGGGGAGCTGCTGGGAGCTGCTCGTCGTCATGACGACGTCCGGGACGACCGTCGGCGCGGACGCCGCGGTTGGCGCCGCCGCCACCGCCTGCCGCCGTCGTCGTGGTGTGGCCCCCGCCCCCGTCTCTGCCCCCGCCCGCCTCCTTGCCGTTGGATGAGGTGAGCTTTCCGTTGGGCGGGCCGGCGGCAGCCTTGCTGACCAGGTGAGATATCCGAGGCTTCTTGTTGGCCAGAGGGTCGATGAAGTCGCCAGCGGGTCGTTTCTGTCAACAAGGACATTTGATATTTAGCAGTGATATCTATATAAGGCGATAGATATCTATCTATACCTACCGTCTGTCTCGATATAGACATTTAAGTGTATTTTAGTGTATGCTACATGTAAACCTCCTAAGATTGCGCAATTCGATTGGTTCGCTATCTCAGGATGTTGGGCAACATCCCATGATTGAGATCTCAATCAATAAAACCCGGCAAAAAGTGTTATCTTGAGTGTTCACGTGTAGTATATACTAAAACAATTATTCTCCTCAGGCTCCTTCAATAGCTAATCCCCACTATTCACTTCGCCTTCGACGAATAATTGTTCAATATACCTCTATCTCGATATACGTGTATAAATAGATATATCTATAGATATACTGTATATTTATATCGACAAATATCTATAGAGATATATCACTATTTAGG
The DNA here is from genome assembly GCF_026213295.1 of Gadus chalcogrammus. Classification (NCBI taxonomy): domain Eukaryota; kingdom Metazoa; phylum Chordata; class Actinopteri; order Gadiformes; family Gadidae; genus Gadus; species Gadus chalcogrammus. The sequence continues at coordinate 30,833,610 of NC_079423.1, forward strand.
GTGGAAAGTTTAAACTTCTCCACATCATCAGGTGGAAGTCTAGAGACCTGGACGGATCGTAACACAAAGTCAGAGAAGGAGCCCAATTCAAGTACCAACGTTAAATCATTTAGTGAACATTTAGACTACAATATGGTGGTATATACTGCGTGATACACGTCACATCGTCATTTCACTGCAATGCCACTAAATGACAAACAACCCATAACAAATGTGTTACCCGGACCCAAACTCTAAACCAGCGCGGCCTGTCTCGCTTTCATGAGGCAGATTTCCAAACGTGGGAGATAGTACGTTCTGGAAACTCCATAAAGTATTTTTTACTGCAGCAAAATGGTGAAGAAAAGAAAAAGGGGAAAAGGTGAAAAAACTAACAAACTGAGGACCGATTCAGAGCAGCCTCTATTCTGGGCTGCGTGGGAGTGATGTCTTCCACACACAAGAAGAGGGATTCGTCCTGTGGGCTGACCGCTTTGGGAGTGGCTCACCTAATGACCGTGTGCGGTTGGCTGTCGCAACAGGAAGACTTACAGCCCTGAAATAACAGCATGGACCAACGACTCGGGACCGCGTTTGGACCCACGCAGCTCTCCTTAACCCTGCTTTCCTTTGAGCAGTACCCCCTGGACACCACTTCACCGACAGGACCGGTTATACCCGTCCAGCCCGCACCCACCCACGGCCCAGCGGAGACGCAGCGGCCCTCGTGTTGGTTCCCGTTCAGGCACGAGTGTGTGTGCGTGTATGTGTTGGCGTGCGATGTGCGTGGGCGGGTGAGGGAGCGGGAGAGCGAGACAGGACAGAGGTGAGTCAGGTGAACCCCCCCCCCCCCCCCCCCGCTGAGAGGAAGTCACTATTAATACCCGGCAGCGGAACAGCTTCGACCCTGCCTAATGGACACCTGAACACCAGGGAACACAGCCTATCAGCAGCCCTCGTCTGGGGGGCGGGGGGGGGTAGCCTCTTGGGTGGGGCACAGGAAAGAGGCAGAAGAATGACAGGTCGTCTGCTGCGTCACACAGCAGGGTGTGCGAGGTATTGGTCATCGAGGAGTGAGTCAGTCCGTCTGTCTGTCTTGACACACACCAAATAATTCCAATGAATAGCGGCAAAGCCTTTTCCTGCGTGGGCACGACGATGACTCCCAGTTTATATTTATGAACGAGCAGAAAACATCTCCATAGAAATCTCTCTCTCCCTCCCTCCCCCTCCCTCCCCCCCCCTCCCCACCGGGTTAGGTGAAGGAAAGGTGGACCCCACTCGGACCGAAGGGGACTGCACCGGAGGTAAAGACAGACTCCCTGGTGGGGGGGGGGGGGGCCCAGGGGCTCACCTGAGAAGGGGATTTGCCGGCCGGCTTTGTGGGCGGGCTCACCTGAGAAGGGGTGGGGCTAGCCGGCTCTTTGGGCGGACTCACCTGAGATGGGGAGTGGCTGGCCAGCTCTTTGGGCGGGCTCACGGGGTTCTCAGATGGGGGGGCCGGAGGGGGTCCGGGAGGGGGTGCGGTCACAGGAGTGTTCTGGGACTGGCACATTTTCCTGAGAGAAAAACGAGAAACACACACAAAGGCACACATAAGGATTATGGCATGGGCTATATCTGCTGGTGGATTTCACTGGTCCGGTTTTCTATAAAACAAGGGAGATTAGGGTCTACTCGAGCCAAACGAAAATGCTTAAGGCCAACTTAAAGCGCTGTAGAAGATTAAATGAGGGCCCCTTAAACTCGTGCGCGGTGAAAAGGTCAAAGTACTCTGACTGTGGGCTGCGTTCTGAAATATGCAGAACAGCGCTGATCCAGTGGCAATACCGGCCGCTGACAAATATGATCTGTGACCTTGCGCTTCCCCTTCTGCGTTGCGACACCATTTGGCTGAGGCATGACACGCCGTGTGTGTATCCTGATTACGCACGCATAAATCTGACACACAAAAGCAGCTTGTGGACAAACCACAAATCCAAATACTTCAAGCGAAAGAAAAAAAAAACAACAACGAAGAAGGATGATCCGATTTCGATTTTTGCGTCAAACGATTTCGATTTTTGTATTTATTATTATTATTTTTTTAATGTTTTATAGAAAAGGCAGAACAGCTGGATACATATCTGTTTATAATTTTAGATTGGAACTTTTTCTTTTTGACATTTTGTGTATTTTTATAAGGCGAAATTTCAAAGTTCTCAGTTACAATGTTATTTTTGGGAGAGGCATGCAGAATAAATAAAACATTTTTTTTTTCCCATAATCGAGCAGCCCTACCAGGTGGTACCAACTCAAGTCTTTCATGCGTGTTTCGTCATCCCCATCCTCTAGGGGCTTTTGTCACAAATATGACTTTCTATGAACAATGCAATAATCAATCATCAACTCGCATTACAACACACTGTAGGTAAAAAAAACAGATTTCGTTTTATTTTCTTTCTAATCTTTCTTTTCTATGTCATTAAAAAAAATCCGGCTCTTAGTCAATTATAAGAATAAGAACTTGTTTGTCGTTCTTGTGTCTGGCTCTGAGTGTGCGTACATGCTATGCGTAGGTTGAATCGCAATCGCGTCCAGAAATATCAGATTGGCCAATACACATTGAAGATAAATTGAATAATTTTAGCACTACTCAAATTATTCCTCTCTGTCGAAGAAAATGTTGCAGGAGGTGAACAAATTTAATTTAAAATACAATAAAAATACAATTTTATTTTTTTAATTCTGATTATTAATTATCTGAATCGAGACGGAATCGTTCTACACAGAATCGCGATGCATCGAAGAATCTATTATTTTTCCCACCCCTATCTAGGACTGCTTCTTCATGGTGCGTCCAATGTTGGGGACAGGCCGAACACTGGACACACCGTGATGGTCGTTAGGGAGGCTTAAATGCGCCGGTAAAGGTAACATGAGAGCTGAGAGCTGGGAGCCAGTGCCCCCCCCCCCCCCCCCCCCCCCCGAGAGACTATAGGGGACGGTATACAGGTGAACCTGGGAACAACGCCAGCTCACACACAGAGCAGTGCACGCTCGAACACTGTTGCATCCCAGGCCTCTGAATCATTTAGCTTGGGTTCTTCTGTAGCTCTACACTAAGGGGGGGGGGGGGGAGAGGAGGAAGATTTGGGGAGCTGGTGACAGGGTAGATTGGGACGTAATCAAGAAGTGGGGAAAGGTTTGGTTGGTGGTTACCAAAAGGCTGGCAGTTAGTTGATAAACTGACCAATAAGGCTCAAAGTTCATTTGCACATATGACAGCCGGGAACGCAAGAGATTGCAAACGTGTGCTAGTGTACACAAGCCGGAATGTATGCACTGGCGTATGCATTAGAGCATGCAAATGTGCACAGTGAGAACGATAGACTCGAGCTGCCCTCAGATATCACCACAGGAATGTCTGAGCACATCACGGAGAATGTGAACTATTCCTGCTCTGGTGCATCCAAAACATTGTGAGCTCTCTTGGTAAACCCAAGCCCAGCCCTGAGCCGTGCTGCCTGCTCTATATATAGTTTGATGGGAGCCGCCTTCTCCCTTTCTGTCCCACATCTTGAGAAACCATATTTTCCACTGGGAGCGACGCCAGCAGCATGTACTGTCAACAAAGCGAGCACACAAGACTTCAATGAAACACAGAAAAACCTCGTGGGAGGGCCCACGCTACCTGCCATTAGAACGGTTAAAAATAGCTATGGATATAATGTTGAACCTATGTTTAGATGTTCGGAGGTTAACCTTCAGCAATACATTTATTAAATACATATCTTACGTCAAGTGGCGCTCATTAAAAAAACCTTAGTCCTGGAGATCATTTAGAAATACGTTTAAGCTCCACCTGAATTTGCATGCCTCGGGTTATTGCAGGTCATGATTAAGGGAGGATTCTCAACGAGCTTTATTGAGCCTCAGTCCTTAGGCTTGCTTCAGACCGAGTGAATTCTGGGACGGGTCAACGTGTTCTTAGTTTTTGTACAGGTAATTGATCACACTGTAGTCGGAGGTCAATAGGAATCACTTGAATTACCTTAAACAACACCAACACAAGCAGAATAACCCGTAATGCTCGAGAGCGCACGCAGTCCAACCGTCACACATTTCACACATTTCACAACTCAAAATATTGGCTCCAAATGTCAGGCAATCAGCTGACAAACATAAGTAGGCAAAAATAGGTCATTGTGTGGGGAGAGCAGCAGCCGTGTGTGGCAGGCAGAATGAGGAAATAAAAACAGCAAAGAATTCGTATGGGCTCGTTTAGATTCAGGTCCCATGGCAACGCAACACAATGGCAATGTTTGGACCATATATGCTGCCAAAAACATGTATGAAAGGTCATAAAAGGGTGAAAGGAGAGAAAAGTCATATCCTATACTGAAATGACTACATATAAAAGCATAACGACAAGACTCAATTTAACGCCATTAAACTTACATTAAATGTATATCAACTTCATAGAAGTTGATATACTTGATTTAACTAAAGTAAGTGACCAAACTCAACTGCCTCCTTTGTGCATACGATACCTTGGTCGGCTAAAATGATCAAATTGACTGCGTTGTATAGGTCAGAGCACTCGGCAGTAATATTACAATACAATTGATATTGTATTTGAAGCCAAACATGCATGTTATACATTATGTACAGCTCCGTATGCAGAAGAGGAACCTCCTGCCACCTTACAGCAACATCGCAGAAGTGGAAACAAAACTCAGGAGTTGGTAGCTCTACATTACCTCAGGCTCTGGTTTTTATCGGAGATGGACCCATAATGGTTGATTTATTTTCAAAAACAAGCGCTTACAGAGTATGGACTACTACCTGCCTTGTATGAAACATCACGAGGTTGGATGACGACGGCTACGAAAACCATAACTATAACTAATAGGAATCAAGTACATAATGGGATATCCATCACTGACACGCAAATTATTTCCCAATCAGGAAGTCAATAACTATCAACCCTTTGAAGGCTGATGGAGTAATAACATCAGAGCGGTGTGCGTCTGAGGCAAACCCCTCACGTACCGAACGAGGACTCTCTTGAGAAGCTGCTGATCGCCCTCTGTGTAGCCTGGCCAGTCCTTCTGAAGGTCTTTAAACAAAGAGTCCTTCAATGTGAAGGTGTTATCTTTGCCGTTTAGGTTCGCCACCTGGAGAGATTACAAAAGGCAGAAATTGGTTGGTATATACATTTACATTTAGCAGACGCTTTTATCCAAAGTGATTCAGAACGAGTACATTTGTCAGAACAAGGTGAACAATATATCTGTCGGACCAGTAAGGATGTTCATAGAACCAAGTAGGGCTGGGTATTGCCAGGTACCTCACAATTCAATTTGATTCTTTAGGTCTTGATTCGATATCGATTCGATTTGATATTGATCCAATTGCTTCGATATCGATTCAATAATACGTGCAGATGAAAAAAATACCTACATATTATTTAGAATTAACTATTTCAAAATGAATTAACCATTTCATTGGGCTTTAACTAGCAAAAAGGGAATACACCATTGTATAGTTTTGCTCCTGAGCTAAATTTGCAGCATAAAAGTAATAATCATAACATGGACAAATGTAAAAGGGCATGTACAATGTACATTTAGGTATACTCACTTCTATGTTACAATGACTGAGCATGCTTCTTTTCTTTTTTTGGAAATAATCTATTTAAAAAAAATTCAGAATCGAAATTGAATCGAGAACAAATAAATTGCAGGGCATTGATGAATCGATATTTTGACCCAGCCCTACGACCAAGTGCCAAGCAATCCACTAGCAATCGTTAACCCATTCCCTATATCCAACAAAGATAGCTACACAGCTAAGTACCATAACCAGGACGTAAACAACACAATAAGTGTGTAGGAGGGGGGGGGGGGGGGGGGGGGGGGTCGCTATGCAGAGTCTGTACCCCCCCCCCCCCCACCACCCCCCTCCCCACCCGTGTATGATCCCTGGCCGGCTGCACACCTGTTGCAGGTGGCTGTCCAGAGTCTCCTTGTCGGCCTGCGAGAGGCCGTCCTTCTGCAGCCGGAGGATGAGCTCTGGTTTCCTGTAGGGCTTCAGGGCCAGCAGGTGGATGAGGCGCTCCCTCAGCGGCCTCTGCTGCGCGGCGCTCTTCTTCAGGGCCGTGCTGGAGATGATGACGGGCCGCGACGTCCTCCGAGACGGCGCCACGTCCGACAGGCCGGGAGCCGGTTTCCGGATCTGAACCTTCTTGCCTAGGGAGGAGGACCCCACACGCGACGTTAGAGCAGTGGGAAGCAGGCGGTAGAATAACCACACTGCCTTTGTAGACGGGAGTCGTGGTGAAGCCCGAACCAGGCCAAACAACACAGTGGGGGATACCTTGGATCGACTCCTCAACCGGGGGCATTACTTGGCCTCAGGATAAACACGCTGAAGTCTGTGTTCTACCACACATTCTCACGTCAAGAGCAGTATGATAACCTTCAGACGATGATCAACACCAGTATCGAATCATAGCACGGACCTAAACACATCGACAACAGCCTCCGGTAAACCATGCTCAGTGTCAGCTGGTGCTTCACCTCCCACTGAGGCTGAGACGCGGTCAGAGAGGACTAAAGCCTTTATGAGTCAGTGTCGGGCAGTGAAGGACTGCACCGACGCTGGCCGTCCTCCCCAATGCGCTTTGTTCACAGGTAATGAGGCAGGGGCTACCGAGTAAAGAAACCAGCCATGTCGTTTATGCGTTGTGGCCGGTAAATTCTCTCCTTTGACTCTAGTGTGTCCGTTTCCAAATAAAAATCTGTAGCTTTCGGGGGAAACTAGAATAACAACAAAGCCCTCTTCGCCCAGTAAGGACCACCAGACATCGCCTTACTGGGCGATTGGCACTTACTAAAGCGCTGTGTTTTCACCCGTGTATTTATTTCATGCATTGTACGCTGGACTGAAGCGAACCAGCCACCATCAGCATTGAGGGCCTGGTAACAAGTGAGCCGTACTGACAAGTGTGTTGGTTTGACAGCCCAAACACCAGGTGTGGTCCCATCTGGCCTGGCCTCTGGTGGTGGCATGGCCACGGGCTCATAGCAGCCATCTGGGTCCTTGAGATGTACAGTACAGCCAAGTCATTAAGGAAGGGAAACCGTGCTCTTGTCTTGTTTCTATATGGGTCATTGCAACCGTGCCACACGTGAAACGCCCAGATGACAACCAGTGAACGAGAATTCATAACAAACGTTGATGGGTCAAACTGAAATGATCGGATTTAAGAATCATAACAATGTGTTGCAATGATTCTAAATGTTTGCTTGGAACGTTTCCAGCGTATTTATACTAATGGGATTCTTGTGGGATTGTATCGTTAAGGGTGTCACGTCTGGGCAAGTAGAAAAACATGATCATCAGGGATAGGAATGATAATATCTATGAATAATAACACTAATGGGCGCTCGGGTGGCTGTGCATCTTCTCCAACCAGCCCATTATGGAAGCCCTCTGGCGTGACTTGAACACCCGTCCCGTCTAGAGAGGGGCGTTGCAAAGAAGCATCCGCTACGAGCAGCGTGCTACTCGCATTGGACCGCTGTTCTCAGTGTGTCTACGTGCACTGCATCTGTCCCCACAAAACAAAAATCAACCTGCGTTGGGGTGCCCTCCGCTCGTCCTTACCGACGTATCTCCCGCCAGGCTTGATGACGATGGCCCCCCGGCTGCGGGTCTCCTCCTCCACCAGCGCCATGCTCTGGCGGGCCTTCTGGTACGAGTCATCGGTGGCGCACACCGTGATCTTGTCCTGGATCCCGGCCAGGCAGTCCAGCTGAATGCTGCCTTCGCTGTGACAACAGACGGAGCGAGGGTTCGTTAGGGGAGGGGGCAGGCAAATAACAGCGCCATTATGACTGGAGGTGCTGCGAAGGGAAGGCGAGGCGACTTTCTGGAAAATCGCGCGCAAGATCGCTTTAACCAGAGTTCAAAAGTGACAGAAATAGCCTCTAAGCCTATTTCAATTCATATTAGCGCCACAGAGCGGGAGTGGAAGTGTAACTGATTAAGAGGACCCGAAAGTTCAGAGTTCAAACCTTGATTGCGTTCCACATCAGAGCAGAGCCTTTCATTGCTCAACTCGCCCCGAGCTGAGGAATAAAAAAGGAACTACGTGGCTAACACCTTCTGTCCGCTTGTCGTTCCACCCAACTGTGGATTCCCACATTACGGATCAGTGCGCCATCAAATCTCATCCTTCCCTGGCTCTCCTCAGACTCTTTGATACCCCTCCACTTTGATGAGGGCTTGGCAGGAGAGGGGACGGTGCTGGCAGCACAGCGCGGTTTTGATGGTTTGTATTGGAATTAGAGGCTTGTTAGGATCCAGACAGAGACGTGGATTACCTCCAATCGACCCCTCGTCGGAAATACTTTCAGAAGAGGGGTTTCCAAGAGGAATCAAAGTGGAGCATGCAGTTTATTTTTTTCCGAGTTTATCCAAATGTGTGATCCCTTCCAGTTATTTCAGTCAACAGTTAATCTCCTAGATTTTGCATGACAGGGACAGATATGAGAGAGGAGTTTGCATCCTTTCATCTACTGGTTTCAACAAAGTTCTTTCAAAACTGAATATTTCTGGAGCACCAAGGACTCTGCTTTATCAGAATAGTCACCTGGTGATAGTTTTTAAGCCAATTATTCGACTGCATGCTCTCAGCACTCGTTTCTACCCTTCTGTCATCAACCCAAGCTGGCGGAACGAAAGGGGAGAGTGCCCGGCGGTCGGCCTCCATGTCTCTGATACCTGTGGGGCCGAGTGACGACTCACCTGGTGGTGAACTGCTGGATGCAGTCGAAGCTGCCCTGGGGGTTGTCCCTCCCCACGTTAGACAGGTAGAAAGTAAACGTCCGCAGCTCGCTTGGATTTTCCGGTCGCGGTATTGAGATTTTCTGTAAAGAGACAAGAGGGGAAAACTTAGACCAAATGCGCCGATTCCATTCAAATAAATTTGGTCACTACAAACAAAGCCAGATGAATCATAGTTGCCGTTTTCCTTCACCACGGATGACCGTGAAACAATGTTTTGGTGGAAATTGGATTAACTGAGCCATATGGTTATGATTTTGGATGGAAACAGTTAAACCCCTTACACATAGTTTGTTTTGCATGCAGTGACTGTACAATGACACATCAGGCTTCACAGATTAGCCGGTCTTTGACGCAATTGAGGGATGACTCAGTCTGGTACCCGTACTATCGATGTCGCAAATTCCTTTGAAGACGCATTGTGATATATAGGATTATTAGTCGACTTGTCACGTTCCATAAATCCAATTAGCAACACAAAGAAAAGCTAGCTTTATGGAGCAGATATTCAGATACTTGACAAATCTATAGATGTGAATCAAAGCTTTCCTTCTAGGCGGTGAAAAGAAAAAATAAAGCCAGGAAAGACAGCCAATATCTCCTGCCTGGTTTACTTGACCAGCTTCCAGCTAGAGAAGACAAATACAAACGGAAACCGTATTTAAAAAAAAAAAAAAGACAAAGATTGAAGTAGCAGAATAGCTATGAGTACTTCAAAATTCTTGGTAATTTGGAGACCAGTCGACCCTAATAGTAACCTTCCCTTCCCAGCACAGATGTTACCCTTCACCTGATCCCATCTGCATTACGATGAAATAGACGAGCAGCCCTGAAATTATTAATCTGGTTTGTTTTTGGTTACAAAAGGGGAAGTTATCTTGGCCAATGAAGCGATGCGATGCGATGCAGAAGTACCGTTGAAAACCCAAAATAGTTTTGGGATTAGTATCACACAAATACCTCTTAAAGAGTAAATAAAAAAGGAAGAGAAAGACACAAACGCTGTGTGAAACCAAAGCGTCTACCCGTTGGCATTCATTCTCCACGGTCATCGCTAACCTTAAGGTGATGGTGAGAAGGGCCAAAGAGAGCCACATTTGACGATCGTCAGGTCAAGAAAGAAGCCAGACATGGAGGTGGCAGGTCATGACGAGGAAGGAAGCCCTGCAGAGCAAGGTGCATCCAGGGGACAACCTGTCCAGCTCAAATGTCTGAATTCAAACAATGTTCCAATCAACCAAATACACGAAATATAGACGTATGATGACAGGAACGGTGCGTTTATCCTTTTGGGGGTGATCTTGACTATGCCCCCTTCAGAAAAAACAACAACCCGATTCCCAGTGAGCTGAAGGTGAAAGACTTGGGCCCAATCCCATTTCTACCCCTTACCCCTTGTTTTGAAGGGGTAAGGGGAAGGGGTAAGGTGAAGGGGTAAGGGCAGGGGTAAGGGGAAGGGGTAAGGGGTAGAAATGGGATTGGGCCTTAACCCTAGATCAGTGCAGAGGCAAACCCTGGCTCCTTGGTCAGGGATCGGGGCTGCCTCACTGCACCGCACGGCTGAAGGTGGCTCAGCTTTGTTTACCCGAGGTCCAAACACATGCGAGGCCTGCAGGTGGTCAACTAAAAATAACCCTGCTGTCCCTTCCCTGGAAACCCCAGGCCCTGAATACCCGAGACAGTCGCTGTGGCTGGAACACGACGCTCTCTCTGCCACCGTCGCTGCAGCCTACCACAAGGGGCTCAGAGTCAAGATTACCCCCTGAGCCAGTTGAACCTCTGGGTCACAGCCCACATCACTGTGGTGGTCCACGTGAGCCGCACAACAAGGTCACTGAGAAAGGTATCGCTGCATAACAGCGGAGGACGAAAACAACATGACGTTCAACGCCGGATAGCGTTTAGAGCAGATCTGATAGCATCACAAACCCGCTGATATCAAGCACACAGTGTTTTGGTGTAGGGTAGATTTGGTTTATTTAGATTTGCAGTGAACCACAATAACATAAATAGTTTATTTTATTTGAAGTTAGGTAGTTTAGTTATGTAGAAAATTTGTGGTACATATTACGCAATCACTGAAGAGTTTAGTCATTAAAATGAGTCAGTGGTTCTGGAAAAAGTAGAGCTTTCAAATCCTAATTTGTGCTTGATGCATCCTTCAAAAAACCTGTTTAGGCCGGTCTGTTACAGTGGTTACCTATGACAACCAGGTAGGGCAGGTGCGGTCTAGCCAGAGACAGTGTGTGGGGTCACTAGAAGACATGTAGGTTGTATAGCTCCATTAGGAGTAGGGCTGGGTATCGTGGCCAATTTCCTAAATCGATTCGATTTCGATTCATAAGGTTCTGAATCGATTAATCACGATTCGATTCAATCTGTTCTTAAATAATGAAAAGGTAACTGTTACAAAATAAATACAAATGTACTTTATTTTTTCTCTTCATCTTAAACAACAGGTTTTAAGTGCAATTTTGAAATTAGAAAGGAATTGCAAGTGAAAGTGTACTTGAACATTCCACCGCCGCAAATTGCATTAAGGCATTGTTTATTAAAGTGCAAAAGTAAAAAAAAAAAAAAAAAAAAAAAAGAAAATGAATCGATCTCATAAATAAAATTTCAACAGAATTTTAATGAAAGCGATCCAAAATCGATTAAATCTATTTTTTCACCCAGCACTAATTAGGAGTATCAGGGACATGATGCTGCTGGTGAGGAGCCGGCGGTGTATGACAGCTGGACCTAGACCAGCCATGACGACAGCCTCTGCACCCCCCCCCCCCCTCCCCCTCTCTCTCTCCCCCCCCCCCTCCCACTGCGCGCTGGCGAGAGAGACAAGCATTCACAGTCCCCGTTCTACACCTGTACACAGTAATGCTCTTGCTGATCCAGGGGAAAAGGATGTCGAGTGTGAGCCTGTTTGTGAAACCAGAGATGATTAAGACGCGGTGGAAGTGGCTGAAAGGCTCAGAGGAGGGACTCGAGTCCTGTTCCTGACTCACCCGGAAGAGGACGACAGGGGGAGGGGGGGGGGGGGTATTAGAGCTCCTCCTCACAGAATGACCACGCGGAACCAGCCTAGTTAGTGCCCCCCCCCAAAAAAAACACAGCTTAACGTGCATCGTAATGCATAAAGGATCAGGGCTCCCAAAAGATGGATCACTTCCTCATTCATTCATCACACGGAGGTGACCTCAGTGGAATCACTTTCACGATAGGTTTCATGTAATTATTGAGCTTAGAAATAGTGCAGTTAACCGAGTGAAAAAGTAACTCAACTCATATAGAAGATATGACTGGAGTCAAGTGGGACCGTTTCTTGCTGCAAGTAAATGTAAACAATCTAAACTTAAAATATCAGCAGTGAATGTCAAGAGCTTGAGGTGAAACTTGCACCAATACACAGATATTGACAGAAATGTGCGAATTCATACCACTTTTAAATGAACAGCAGATGGTGAACCAGTCGTTTGTTTTAATGTATTTATGATGGCAGATATAAAAATAACTTGAGCTGGCCAAAAGGCTATACCGTCTAAAATTGTCCAATTGATGTGGAATATGAAAACTCCTGCACCAGAACCTACTGGATCTTCTGTCAGCCAGAAATGTACGCATGGGTAAGCGCAGTTGTTAAAATCCAAAAATCCAAGTTCTGAACGCTTGCCGTGTTCACCGTTTGGACAAGTTAGCTTTTCAAGTTGGAAAACTGAGCCAGAGTATAATAAAAAGAACAAAGTAGCAGCCCAAAGGGCACATGACAATGCAGACAAGCAAATGTTGTGCTTGAGTGCAGACACAAGTGCGCTTAAAACAGAGTGGCAGCTGGCATTTGTTCAAGTTTATAGTACCTGAAGAACAAAAATCAAAGAAAGTAAAGCATACCTACCTATCTAGCACACGGTATATAGAGCCATCCAAATGGACATGCAACTCTGGTTCACCCTGTGGTGCTCAGTGGGATGTTCGACTACATTTTCATCAAGAAAAAACTAAGATATTATAGCTAAACACACACACTATACAAGAGTGTGTCAAGAGTAGACTCTGGGATGCGTCCTCAATAGCAGCAACAGCTGTTGGGCTGTGTTTGCGGAGTGAAATTAACGATTGCTCATCGATAAAACAACTGGGTTTGTAGGCAAGCAACCATCATTTCTGTCGGCTGCCATGATAAACTAGCCTGGGTATACCCATGCTGCCTTGCACGCGATTTCATTTCGCGCTGCTAGGCAGCCTGGGTTCCATGGATCCAAATTTCGCCTGAGGAAGGGAACCAATGACAGAACGGGGAGGGAAGGATTCGACACACCCTCCCAAATCCTCATCAAATTTCTTTCGCTCTACATACGTCATCTGGTATAATTGATATGATTGGCAAGACATTCCCAGCGCCCAATAAACGGCTCCGGGCAATCATAAACCACGCCTCAAATACGAGAAAATGAATGTGTGGTTCCCAGAACTCATCAATGTAGATTGAGATGAGGTCTGGCGTTAGCCAGGCTAGTGATAAACCATCTGTACGATGGAACTTCACACAAAGGCACTACCGTTAACCCCACTGTTGTGGGCCTTCTGTAAAGGACCAGAATACCCCAAATAAAAACCTACTGCCCTTTGAACATTCTAAAGCTTTCCCATACCTGCAACCAAGTTGCCTTGCGCCTATTATCCACTTAGATCAACCAAGTATGGAGAGCAACAGAAACAGTATTTATTCACATTTACAACTGAATGTTTGCGTAGCTTCCGTTGGTGCACGTTTTCAGAAAGATGAGCATACAGGCAGAACAGAACATGTGAACTAGATACATAGCTCAGCACGTGATCTGGATGGGTACAAAAAAACGGTGAATGATTCAGGAATCTAATACGGGAAGAAAACATGGAAAGGTGGGGCTCTACCTCAAACCAACAGCCATCAGTGGTAATCCACACGGCATTTATGCAATGAATACAAGAAATCGAGTTGATCTGGGTACGACCGCAATTGATGCCGTGGCAAAAATCTATTTCTGGATGCATTTTACAGGGCAGTGGCATTAAACGCAAAGCTGCGCATATGAAGGACATCTGGGGAACGGGAACAACCGCCTTCAATCTGAGTTTCTTCACTAGAATGCATCCATTCAGTATGTATGCATGAGAAACATTAAATTAAACAAAGTATTCAATATATCAAACAACAAAATGAGTATTGATGCCCGGTACAGTTCCTTGGAAGTCAATGTTTAGCGGGGCAGCCCCATACATTAGGACAGTGTGAGGGGACATACATCACATCTGAAAGTTTATCATCCACTGTGATCGCTCAGTGCTTCTACAATGAATGATCCTCATTCACGTACCACACAGACAATGAGAGAGCAGTTACGTAGAGCAACAACCAGGCCACCATGAGGGATTCAAGGTTAAGTGCCTTGCTCAAAGGCATGGTTGACACTGCAGTCTTGAATAATATCGATTGGAAAGGGATAATCGCAGTTGTCTGGTTATAGGCTCAATAGACATATTATTTAGTTATGGAAGAAAATTATTAGTGTAATTTAGGAAAATCCTTTTTCTCTTTTCAAAAAGAGAAATAATTTGAAACGGGGAGGTGAACTATTGACCTTTTTGTGTTCAATGTTAATTATTTAAGTCAGTCAACTGCATTCACACCAATCAGAAATATGCTTTTGGTTTTGACCCAGAGTCAAATCGACTTGAGATGTAGTAGCAGAACAATAGTTATCCTATAGCAAATGGATCTGTACTGGAGTCCGACGACTCACTTACTGTTGCAGTTAATAGCAAGGATAACCAATTCTTTATTCATACAGTGAACCCAGGGAAATTTACAATGAGCATCTGCAAGACTGCTGACTTGAAGGGATAGCCCAGCCTGGTGTTACTAATACTATACCATTATAGTTATACAAAACTATACTTAACAATTCTACTGTACTATCTCCAGGCTTTGTGCAGATGTCAATGCAATGGATTGGTCATGACAATGGCTAGAAAAAGGAAAAGGCAATCTTAATGCAATTCCGTCAGCAGTTACTGACGTAGTTTATCTCCAACAGAGTGAACCGGAAGACTCAGGTCCTCATAACACCTTTTGATCAGCTGATGCAGGTGCACTTCTTGATTTAAATTATTATTATTTTCCAAGCATACATTTATTTAAAATCACTTTTGCATTCATTCATCTCCTTGCAGAACCAGAATGTGCTAAACATAGTTAGTCCGTAAAAGTAATGCACTGAATAGTTTGTCAAAGATTAAACTCAATGCCAAGTAAGTAATATTTCATTAACTAAAATGTGATCAGCTTTGCACACATCATATATTCGGGAAAGGATGTACTTACCCCTTGGTTTCCAGTAAATCGAATCAAAGGTTCTGTCGGGAGGCCCTGAAAGTTGAGAATAAACAAATTAGCCATTTCAGACACAGCATTTGTCATCCATTTTTCAACAATGTGTTAATGTTTAAACACTTCCACAATAAAAAAACATGTGTTCAAATGTTAACATAATCAAGACCACCAATCAAATGTACCACTGAGAGTAGTTTGTTTTTCTTGTATCCCTGAACTGAATTCAAACATAGTGGCTTTTCACTAATCCACCAAAGCCTTGTCTACTCTCTCAACTGGTGTCACTTCATAAACACCTGAAAATGACTCGCTTTGAACTTGTTTAATCGTATATGCATTTTGTAGTCAAGAAACTGCCAAGTCCCTGTGCGGAAAACAGTTAAATTGATTTAAGTGACTTTAATATCTTCCTCAGCCTATTCACGTTTTTAATTGTGTCATTTTAATAACGGCGAGGAGATGCCAGCCTTTCCCTGTAATGCAGTACCCCCTTCTAGAGAGGCCCTCGTAAACCTCCAAGATTTGCCATCACGGTCCTCGTAACAGTTTGAAACGTGTAAAACCATGTTTATCAGGTATTCACAGAGCGTCTGTGTGGATGTATCGTGTTTGTAGTTCTCATTCTCAGCCAACTTTTTTTTATTCTTCAAATAAACAGAACAAAGCATCAACGTAACACTACTTTCTCGGTGGATCCACCGACAGACAACACAACCGTGCAGGACGGAGGCCTGGAGAGACCAAGGTTGGATTCAGACATGTGGCCATTTGACGTATCTCATTCCCCCTCTTCTTCAACCCATCTTCCAGCCAAGGCCTTACAAATACACACACACACACACACTAAAAACAATAGCCTGCCTCTGTCTTCATCCCCCTAGCGAAGCACATTGCATATATCCAGCAGCATGACAGTTGCTTGGCAGACGTTTTGTGCATTCGTCCTGGTGTGCAGAAATGAATGCATGTCAGTACAGACAAGGTCCTCTCATTTATTATTCCGAGCTGATGGCTATTCCCAGAATAGAGATATAGTAAAGATGATTCTATAAGTTATCATACAGTCAGGATGGACAAGGTCATCACTGTGTCGATTGAATCCCACTTTTATGTAATGCAACATTTCCGTGGGCCTCTAGGGAATAACGTTTTCTGCCCGTCCTTCTCAGAAAGGTCATAGCGGCCAGCATCTCACTCAAGGCGCTAAAACCAAGTCTACTGGACGAAATGTTGTTCATTCATTTGAAGTACAACATAAACAGCTCCGTCTCAATGCTCATTAAATGTTCACCCCAGAAGCAGGAAAACACTGCACTTTACTACTCATACATAGTTGAGCGCTTTACTCAAGGCTCTGGTTGCATTACACTCAACTTAATATTTCCATCAATAATATAACCAAATATAAAGGATGCAGCGACCAGGTGCATTTTTCTTATAGTGAAACAAATACATTTGCGGGAGTGTGTGTGTGTGTGTGTGTGTGTGTGTGTGTGAATGGCGGCTGGATTAAGCAGCCTCACCTGACTGGAGTCTGAACTCTGGGGTTGGGTGAGGCTTCACACCTGTTACACGTTGAGTAATCAGTGTGCACAGCACAGGTTCAACCAGCCATCACCACCACACTCAGAGAGATCTCATGATTGGCAACGTGGAGCACCGATGCCATGAATCATGCTATGCAATAAACCGGAATTCCAACACCACCACCTTACGTCCTCGGGAATGTGCGCCACCTATACAAGGGCTCTTAGTTAGTTAGGAGGAAGCGGGCGTTGTTATGACGTTTTTTTCGTAACAAATAGTGACTTGGACAGATCATTGGTCATTATTCTATTGTATGTGGCCTGATTGATTTTACTGCGTGTTTCGGGATTGTTTATGGAGGTTGTGTGATCAGCAACGATGCGTATAGGCTACATGATGAAAGGCTTATATATCTGTAGCCTACTTCTGGTTCATGCTATGTGGCCAAGCCTATTATCCAGATACACAACGTGTTACGCATAGGCCATCACTTAAACGGATAGAGGTCTCGTGTGACAGGATCCCAACTAGTCAACCAAGTCAGCAATAACCAATGGTAACTTATATTATTGATCAGGATCGATTTAAAGTTAAGCACACGCGGAAACAAGTTGGAAATGTGTCATTGTGCGAATAAATTTAGCCAAAACTACAAATAAAATATGAATCATAATAACGAGTGTGACAGGTAAGCGACGCGTGTCTATAAGCGTGCATAAGCCTCTAGGGCCTCTGGTTAGCTGAGACCGGGGTCCCAGCCACAGCAGACGGGGCCGTTAGGAAGTCTAGGTTTCAATAAAGCTCTGCTTCACGTTGTAGGAACCATGTTGACATGAGAGTACTACGGCTGCAATCCTTTGGCTGTACTACGCAGCTCAGAGTCACGGAAAAACGCTCTCGCTCATCTCCCGTTAAAGAGGCGGAGCAGTTAGTGTCACATAGGAAGCAGGGGGAGAGATCGGGGAGACGCCGGTCATATCAGGTTGAAGATACTGCAGTAGTGTCCTCCACTGACACGGGGATGTGTGAATAACGACAGGTCTAGGTTTACTAATTTTACCACAAACCTACATAAAGAAAACTTCAAATAACACCAAGCAGAATGAAGCCCGGGAAGATTCAGGCTGGTTATTGCATCCCATCAGCGAGATCAACTAAAGGCTTTTTCTAGGGTTGAGTGATGCCTCAATTTATTGTGTGAGTACAGATTAATTATCTTAAAGCAGGATAACATTACCGTCTCAGTGACTCTGTGAACAATCGTTAGAGTCACGTGATCGGCTCCTGCATAGGCAAATTCCAAGTAGATTGGCAGATAACGTCTCCAAGTAGTATATAGGAATATAGATCGGCCAATCGTGATCGGCGGCTGATCAATCGGTGCATCGCGCCAACCATATCGTGCCGTCATACTTTGACACTAAATAAAATAGGCAACTTTGTCAGCTCGGAAACCACAGTGTGGCACTGTAACTGGATTATCTATGAGCTACTTTGCCAGGTAAGAACCTTATCATGAAATAAGCCCTGGTTGTAGTGTGCAGCTTAAGTTAGGAGGCCGTTCAGCAGACCTAGGCCCTGTGGATAGAGCGGTTGCAGGAGGCTAGTCTGAGTAGCAGTCGGGCTATGAACTCCCATAGCCTGTCCAACTACACCAGACCTTTCATGGTGCCACGTTCTCCGTGCTACCGTTGCAGGGTTTAGCAGAGCACCGAATTTAGCTTTTCCCCCCCCTCCCAAGCAAGCCATGCTAACATAGTGCACCACTCAGCCTGTTCATTTGAATGGGCTGCTGACATGTCACTATTCTCTGGGCCCGCAGCCCAGAATGTTCCACGAAGCCAGCTAACCTTCGGGCCAGAGTGTGGCTTCTGACTATGGTTTGATGACAAGCCTATGGACATTCAAACACAATCACCCACTGGCCACAGAATAGGGATGTGGCATGGGAAATGCCATGGAGCAAGCAATTACAAAGCCAATATATTGACTTTCAACTCACATTTCATGCAATGCCTTTGCAAGTCAAGCAAAATGCCCTGGCTTCCGGATTATAAATATTACCAACATTGAAAGCAAACAGGGTCCATTGCTTCAGAGGTGCATGTTTTAGTTAAGTTACCATTCTCAGACCCTAAACAATGATGTTTGACCCAATGTTTGGACACCAATTTGAACTAGTTTGTCTTGTTTTACCTTTGGTAGACACTTACCAACATATTAATATGAAAACACCACCTCATATTCTGACCCTACATCAAAGACTTAGTAAATGGCTTTAATTAGTACACCCTAACATTTATCGTGCATTAAATATTATATAAATAATAATTATTTTATGACTCGGGGATCATCTGTCCAAATACTTTATTAAACAACTTCTAGCACCACAACACATAATTGGTGCCCAGTCTAACTAAAACAAGATGCACTTGAAAAGCGTGTCCTTAATCTGACAGGTCGACATTTTTTCTGTGGGCAGAAAGCGTTGGTGTGTTCCTTCACATTGTTGCTGCGACGCCAGACCAGAGGCAGCCCCACGGTTTATCCCCAGCGTTTGGTCAGGGGATTCTGTCAGGAAAACCCCTCAAGGGACCCTATGAATCACAGACCAGTACCCTGTGTGTTTAAGCACCCTCCTCTTCAACCTATAATACAGACATCATGATGCTCCCTGTGAATAGAAATAGGTTAAAATAACAACCATAATCCAAACCATGATGTCAAATGATTGTTTCCCAGGGAGGGTTAAATACCCCCATCGTCCCAGCTTCCTCGCCTGCCTGGCTCAAGGGTACGGTCAGCATCAACGATCGCAGCTATTATTCATATCGCCTTATTGACCCTCGTCCTCAACGGAGGGCCGACTCTCGACTAAACACCACCTGACTTAGCGTGAACCATGCTCAAAATGCATTCCCACTGTATTTAGTCTCTGCCATACGCAATTATTTGCCTCTCAAGACTATACTCTCTAGAACCCTAGGTACCCTAGTGACTTGGGACCAAGGCCTGACCGGACCTACACACAGAGGGATCTCAGGATCTCAGGCGACATGAGCACGTCAGAAGGCCCTCACACCGGGATGATGTTGTCCTGTGTGAACTGCGAAGGCCATAAAAGAACACCATGACATTTGGAGAACAATTTGGCAATGGTAGTTTATAGTTATCTGTTTCAGTGGCCGGTCAATCTGTTGAAACTGGGGAGTCAGCATTCCTTAAATAACTATGGCACAAGCGCCGTCTGACCCACGACAGGCAACACAATCCCCCGGCAGTCTCTACTGCTTCCCATACCTTTCCTATAGGAGCTAGAATGTGTGCGTGCGGTGGTGGGAGACGAGGCCTTTACGTTTATCCATCCTAAAGAAAAAGGAAGCTCTTTTTTTTTTTTTTTCAAACTTTGGCTAGGTCAGTAAGATGGGGAGGGAGAGGGGGTTGTTGTTTTGTCGCGAGTAAAAAATGAAATACAATAGCAGTCCCAGTTGAAAGCGTACAGGGTGAGACGCAGGACTACAGGATAAGCAGGGCAGACACCAGCGCTCATTAAAACTGAATCACTCCTCTACCTCTGGGGTAAAACTTATATCACTGAGAGGTTTCTCTACTCACACACACAGCCACAAATACTGTCAAAATACAGCTGCGGAGATCAGGTACTACATCCAAGTGCAACTAAGCTATCAAAATATATATATATATATATATTTATTCGATATCTAATTTCCTATTTGGGGTACTTCATAATCTGGGGTCACACATGTTCCAAACAGCCCAAAAAGAAAATGTTTCCCCAGCACAAACCCACTGAGTAGTGGTTTGGCACCAATGAGTTATTTTTTAAATTTGGAAACACAAGCAGGATTTATCATCATATCGACATCTGGCATTCAACAGAATAGGGTTAAGTGCACTGCACTGGACTCATTTACATACGGATGACTCAGATGTAGGCCAAATCATTGAACAAGCTCACTTCCGATGATGGCTCATAGCTTCGATGCAACACGTTTAGAATCCTTACAGTCCAGTAATAGCCCACACAACACAGGACAATGTAGTTTAACAAGATCAAACCACTTACACATCATACACCTGATGGTAGCGATATTATAGCATTGACCCGAATATGTATTCTTCCTAATAACTCTAGCCCTACATATTAAGCAAATTTGGACTTTGAGGAGACAAAGCGTTATGGTGTTCTAGATCTCCATCTAAAAGTCTTCGAGATAGAGATCCATCTATCCATCTATCTATATGTAAATACACATACATACACACGTACGAGCCATGACATCATCATGAGCTCATCTTTCTGTCCCCTTCGTAACCTTGAGGTTGGTGATGTTCATCAACGCTCACTTGATTCTCTTGCTTGTGTCAGAGCCAGTAGAATATGAGGAGTCCCTGGCCCGTCTACACCCCAGATAGCACTTTGTTTCATTCCATTCCTTCGACTTCGACACACAAAAGAACTGGCTCACACCAAATGTCACCTCTCCTACTCAGATCAGCTAACAGACAGCTCGCCAACTGTCTGCTTAACAATTCCATAAAACTAGAACACTAAACATATGCAGCGCATATGTACCACCACAGGCAAGTCAATTAAGAGCAATGCGTACATCGACACAGCCTATCAACATAACCTTGTAATACCCACAAAACGTATGTTCAACGAGTTAAAGAATTCACCTGCATAATTGCACTGCATGCTGGTTTGGAACTCATGGCCAGTTGGGGCATTAAAACAACTTCAGACCAGGACCCAGCACGTAGTCTTGGACCACGACAACCTCCGTCTTGCCATGAAGCCCCCCTATATATTTCTAATTATTCCACGTTGTCCTTGGACCACATGCCAGGTTCTCCGTCCCCAGCCGTCCTCGCTGCAGACGCGGTACCCCACCCCTCCCGGTGATGCAGAACTGACCCGAGATCCTTTCGCTGCTCAGGCCTACATGAGACACTCAGCACTTTTCTTTCTACTGTTCAAACAAGGTGTGCAGCAGCATAGCAGCAGATCAAGGTCATTAACAGACAATTTTAGCCTTAATCAGAAACGTACAATAATCTTGGACCGATACTGTTATGTTGGGGAATTTTGCACAAGTGATTAGCAAAACAAGTCTGTGCAGGCAGTAGATGTCGGAGAGGTATAGCCTGTGTCTTAACAATAAAAAAACAGGAAGAAAGCCATAATTGGCTGCTCCACTGCGTAAAAGAAAATGAGTACTGCATAACTTATAGCCCTCAACTCTTTCTTCATGGACAGAGGATAATGTAGAAATAAAGATCGGAGAAATCACCAAATGGTGCAACCTGGGCCCATAAAGATCTCTGCATGCAAAGCCTGTGCCAAGTTAATACTGGCCAATAATAATAAAAACGCACTCCTTCTCCAGAATTATGAATTGTGAGCAGCAAAATGAAAACGTTTGGCCACTAAAAAACAACAACATGTACATACTACCTAATGGACAACACTTATACACTATACCAATCAGACGAATTCTGGAAAACTTTGTTACTTCCTCTTTGTGTCTTTAACACATATCGAGTCAATACAATATACATTGTAATCAAGAAATTTAACTGCCACATCAATGTCATTGACTTGGGTCATCAGCTGAAGTCCAGCTGTACTCAGCCACTGAAGTTGGAGGTAACAAAGTGTCCTCTTTGGCCTGCCAGGTTTCTCCCAGTCAAATATTTATAGAACTTGAAACGTTAGATGGCCATCTGACTAGCTAGCCACACATGGACCATCGCTGGGAACAGCAAAGCGATGCCTTGGAGAAAATCTTTAGGTTAATCTATAGCCTCACACGGTCGACAGAAGGGAAATTGTTCCTTGAATTGCTCGATGTACGGTTATTGGTCGTGTCTAAAATCAGTGGTTTGTTGTCGGCTGGAGAAAGATGCATATCTTACTACGAAGCGATGCAATTCTCAAGAAATACTCTGTACTGTGTGTTCTCTAGGTTTTCTTCAAAGCGCTTCACCCGAGGCACACAACCAGACACATCTCAAATGACTGTTGAATGTAACTAAACTGTTGTTTAAAGTTCGGACAGTCTCAGACTACCTGGCAAACACACATTTGACAGCTCAGCAAACTTGTTCGGAAGGATCCGTAAACGGGGCCAATATCACCCCCCAAAAATAGCAGCACATTATTGCGACTGAATCTGCTGCCATTCAAAGTACACAAACACATCGAATAAGTGATGGGCTGAGTGATAAAGAACAGTCTACACTCAGGCTACTGCAATGGAGCTGGACCCACTGTCCAGTAAGAGAGCGGCTACAGCAGTACGTTTACCAGCTAGTGGACCTAGACCATTCCAAGTGGGCTATTGTTAAAGCTCATTCAGACTTAGTTTAACCAGGGGACGGCGGCTGGTTAAAAAAAGATTAGCTAGCTAGTTGTGTGGCCAACTAGCCAGCGCTTTACAGGCTGCTGCTGCTACCATCATAGCAACACCAGCCTGTCATAGCTGTTCACAGAGGATTCAAACAGGAATTTAAATGTCATTTTGTGTCAAACGGCCGTTTACCTTGGTGCCTTGGTAACCTTCAAACGCTCGCAACGCGCTGTCAGTTAGTTTAACGTGAAAGACGGATACATTACTGCCATTGCTCACTCTTCCACAGGACAGTCCGTAGCACTGTTCCTCCTTCAACGCCGCCATCTTGCTACCATTTCCACCACGCGCGCGCACACTCCCGTCGTGAACGCGGAACTCGGGCGGCTTTTCACCGACCGTTCAACGGACGCTCACTGCGTCGGGAAGTCACAATATAATAATAATAACAGGACGCCAAACACCTAACATATCATTTCTTTATCTATACATTTATATTTTAATATATATGTATACATTTATATTTATATACATATACATGCATTTAAATACATTTATATATACATTGATATACTATATATAAATTATATTTGAGGTATTTTGCGTACTATTATATTCTGTGACTTCACGTACATAGTTTTATATATATATATTTATTTATTTGAACGTATACATATTATAAATAAATATAATTGAAACACTTATAAACCAGGCTATTCAGAACTAAATTCGTCCATGTATAGGCCTGCTTCTGTATTTTGACTGGTTCGGTATTTGTTAGATACGTGTGATACAGCCTGCCCTTCGGCATCACAGGCCACTTCTGAGTTTGTTTAGTTGGTCATTGAGGAGCAGACGTGCGTAGGAAGCGGTGGCGAGAGGGGAACATTAAAATGAGGTGGAATGACGTCAAGAGACGTCAGCGACTGACTGACAAACACGAATTTTGGAATGTCCAGCTACGATCCATAACAGAAAGTCAGGGGGAGTTTCCATTCCCCACTCCCACACCGAAATCAGGAATTATACACACGGTTAAAATAAAACAAAGGACGAACTGTTATCTTTATTTATTATTATCTATCTACAAACGTGTAGTTTACGGTACGAATCCCTGCGATATCGCCACCAGCAGAGCGCAAATGCGCGTGCTCGCCATGATATGAGCGAGTAAAAACAAAGCGACTGACGTCATTCATACATATATTGGCCTCTCAGTCACAAACGGTCACCAACTTTTATTGCATAAATACAAATTTAACAAATACAGGGAATGTTATCTACTTGAAGTGACTTTGTACCTATACGTTTGTCACGAAATGATACGGGCCCCGTTAACTTTGGTTGCGTACCTTACGTGATAATTCAGTTATTCAGTGCCATTTTGTGGTGGAAAAAATGTTAAATACAAAAGAAAAACAATTAATGGAATAGCAATTAGAAGAAAATCGATCACAGATACAAATAAACAAAATAATATACAGGATCTCAACCTTCAAAACTCTGGAATATCAATCAAGGAGGTATTATTACTTAAATAGAAAATAAAAATCGGAATTTCTCAGAGCCAGTCTAGTAAAAATCCACAATCAACAGATTACAAAATATAGGAGTCAAGGACCATATCACATTTTTTTTTCATCTCATGATGCTAATCCTATAATATATTCTCTATATATGTATGGCATTAATTTTCATTCCAAAGCTCTACTTGATTTATGACATCACTATCAAAGACAAGGTATTGGCAGCCAAGAAGAGCAAAACATAACAATTAGTGTCTTGTAATGTGAGGCATATAGATACACATTATGTCACATTCGCTTTCACAAATATCGATATCCCATTTGATGCACATTGTACTGCCACACAGCGGAGATGCCTCGATACAGCCACAGTGAAAATGCACCTGGCATCGTGGAATCATTTCCTTCAACAAAAGTTCCAAAAGACGTGGGTTGTCCAATGCAGGTTCAGTTTCTGGCCGCTATGACAACTGATAATGCTACACCACCGATAGCGACCGCCGTGGCCCCAAACAGCCACTTCCAGCTCAGCCCCTACGAAAGAATACAAACACATTATAAGGAAATGAAGATAACTTGTAAATTACCGTTTACTTGCACACTGCGTCATGGCCTCAATGATATCTGCTGATATTTTAGGACAAATTATCCTTGAATCGTTTCTTCTTTGAAATATTCCTGTGGGAGATGAAATATTCCTTTAGTCATGCCATGGTAAAAATGGGCCTTTAAGAGATGAAAGCTGACAACAACATGTTGCCGTTTCCCTGGTGCTCACATACACTGAGTTTCCTTGATATTTAAAATCATGTTGTTTAGAATTAACATGCAGCATGTCTCTTTCAATGAAAGTATTCATCAATGAACCTCCTGCCTAGTATAAAAAAGGATTGCCCTGAATCTTTGTATACAGGTTGCAAACGACTCCTGTCGGCCATCTGTACTCTAACTCTGTTTTTCTCTGCGACGTACACACACGTCTCTGTGCATCTCTGCAGAAGCATGTTTCACTTTTAAAAGCACGATGCTCGTGTCAAATCAAATCGGAAAAAAGTAAAAAACAAAAACCAAAAAAAAGGAAAGAGGCGATTTCGCATCATTTCATCACGAGGACTTATTAGGAGCCGGCGCGCTCACCCAGGAGGCCGTGGCGTGGCGTTTCTGCGAGACGCTGCCCGCGCTGCCAGGGTTTCCCAGCATCTTCTTGTACATGGCCTGCTCTGCTCCCCTCTGGTCAGAGTTCTTCTTCACCAGCTTGGACAGCTCGGCGTGGATGGTCTTTAGGAAACAAACAAGACCAAAGGGGAACCGTCAGCGGGAGTTTGGTTGGCCGCGGCCCAGGCCGTGGGAGGCGGCGGAACGCAGTGCCCGGGAGCGATGCGGTGACCACCGCTCCGTCAACCACACACGCAACCATTAGGGCCGAATAAGAACACCGTGCAGGGAAGATAAACTGTTGTTAGGACTCATGCGCTTCTGGGCAGACCTCCTATTCTGTTGCCCTTTAATCGGCGCACCTCTTGTTTAAAAGAAAATAAATAACACAACCGCCCTCCAAAACAATGCGACTGCAGTTCTCAAACCCCTCAAAAGGCCCGTGCTGTTGACATGGTCGGGCAGCGCGACCAAATTAGCCCAGACGGACAGGAAAGCTCCGTGACCAAATGGATTCTTTGAACAAGCAGGAGAAGAATTGCATTTCGGATACGTTTTTTTCAGTCGATACACTAAACGTATGGATTGGGTGACATGTCAATATTTCCCCCTCATATTACGCTTGGATGACGAGGATTGTCAGGCAACGCAGACGGCTGCATCCCAGGTCAACGGTTAGGACCGGTGATTAACTGTGCGAGGCTATACTTTAAGGCTTCCCCCGGGTTATTTTTGGAGCCGCAGAGCTCCTGCTGGGACATAGGGTTTCACCAGCGCACCCTTGGCATTTGAGTTGTGTACCCATGCAGGCTCCATGAATGCACCCTTATGTTTGGGACAAAATGTAACAACAGCGGCTCTACGGCGTCGGTACGATCACGGTACGGGAAGCAAATGAAGCGTGCCTAGTTCCAAAGTAACATCGAGGGCAATATCAGATTACACCCAGAATAACCAACAACACAGTGGTGGTTCAAAATAAAAGAACATGCCGGCCTGTGGTTTACCCAGCATCGGATACAGTCCCGTGGCCGACGCATGGAACATGATGCAACCCCTCCTCTACCAACCCCCGATGATTAACAGGCAGAATCGTCCCCCATGTTCACATTCAACAACACCACGTAGAGAGGACATGAGGACGGTCTGACAGATGGGAGTAGGACTGAACTAGAGGGTGGCAGAAGCTCCACCTGGGCCAGGAAAGCCCACTCGGTGAGTCAAGTTCTGTCACGCCGTTTAGCAGAGCCAACAGTTACCCTGAATCCCTCCGTACGAGTACGGCGGGAGGGGCGGGCGTCAGATATGGTCCGAGGATGAGAAAGAGAGGCAGGCCTATTTACAGCAGCAACTTGAAAACAGATCCGGTGAAAACGATGAGTCAGGGAATCGTGGGGAGAGACCATCTGCCCAGAATGTTTACAGAATGGCGACATCTATTGGAGACGAGTGGAACGGGCACCTTTTTGAGAGCGAGACGTTTCGGTTCAACCCTTCGTTTTGTTCGCCATACCTTATTGCTGGGCTCCAGTTTCAGTGCCTTCCTCAGTATGCTAATGGCCTCTGCATACTCCCCTTTTAAAGCCAGTACCTAGACAGGGGCGACACCATACCGTTACGTATCTAATCAGAACCAGGCATTACAAATGGGCTTACATTGGGGAAAAGACAAAGAACCAAAGGTGGTCACCACGCGCCGGACGGTACCTTGCCCATGCGGAACAGAGCCTTGATGTTGTCGGGCTGGTGGGCCAGAGCGGCCACGCAGGACTTGAGCGCGGCATCGTAGTGGTCCAGCTTCAGCTGGGAGGCCGCCATGTTGTTTAAGCACTTCACCTTCACGTCCAGCAGCTCCTTCTCCTCCTCCTCCGTGATATCCACTGACGACAACAACAACAACAACAACAACAACGACGACGTCATCACACGGGCCCAATGAGAACCATGGGTGGGGAATTCAGTTGGATGAATGGTAAATGGGCTGCATTTATACAGCGCTTTTCTAACCGGTGGCCACCGTATCGCCCTGACATTCACCCATTCATGCACACATGCACACATTCACACACCGACGGCGGTGTCAGCCCACGCAGGGCGACAGCCGGCTCGTGGGGAGCAGTCAGGGCGAGGGCGTCTCGCTCAGGGACACCTCGACACTCGGAGCTAGGAGGAGCCGGGGATCGAACCGGCAACGTCTCCGGTGACCGGCCGACCCCCTCTTAACGCCTGAGCCACACGCCGCCCGTGATCCGGGTGCCTCACCTTTGGAGCTGGACTCGGTGATCGCCAGGGCGATGCTGTACGAGTTGACGGCGAAGGCGTAGTCGGCGCGCTGGAAGTGGGCGTTGCCCCGCTCCCTCTTCAGGCTGGCCAGGGCGGCCTTGTCGGCGGGGGCCAGGAGCTCCAGGTCGGGGCCGTCGCTGGCCTCCCGCAGCTCAGCGTGGAGCAGCAGCTCCGCCTCAGGGGGGATCGCCGGGTCAACGCTGGGGGGGGGGGGGGGGGTACAGCATGGATTAGTTGGAACTCGCACCATCCATATCAATAATGAGTTATTTCAAATTCTCAATGCGCAGGATTCAGAAAAATCCTCTAACTTAAAGAGGTGAAAGGCCCTCTACATTGTTGTGAATACAAAATATATATATATATATATATATATATATATATATATATATATATATATATATATATATATAACCGGAAATATGAAGCAATAAATATCATTTCCACTAGCGTCAAACTGTTCCACCGCCACAGTGAGATGGATGATAACAGCGGGTCAATCAAAAGCACAGAGAAAAGGCACATTTCGTTCTCTGGAATGAGGACACAACAAAGACTCAAAGATAGGTAAAGATAGGGCTCACTGGATATACTGCACCCTGCGAGGCAAACAAAGAAGCAAGGCTGATTAGCCCATCTTGATGTGTGGTAAAGGACACGTATCAAGATGGGTGGATTTGGTCGAGTCACTCTTTAAAAGGTCCTATGACGTGCGTGACAGGTGCGAGTGCGATTAGCAGTTACAAGCCGTTTTGAAAATCTGCCCCTTATGACATTACAAGTGGGCGTGTCCACCTAGATTGACGCTGGATAGATCAGTCTACCAGCCTACCCAGTGGACTGTAGCAAACGTTGCTCGTCTATCCGTCACACATTTAGGGGGACACGCCCACTTGTGACGTCATAAGGGGCAGATTTTGAAAACGGCTTGTAACGGCAAATCATACTCACACTCGGTGGCATGTCACGGGACCTTTAAGGTACAGACTAGTGAGCGGCGTTTAGGGCTCTGTGTGTATTCTTGTATTCCTTGAAAGAGTGAAGCTAGGACCGGGGAAGTTTACCTCCCACGGGAACCATAAGCGTATTTAGCGTCAACCGTGATGACGGCCTTCTCCCCCAGCTCCATGAGCATCACGGCCAGGTCCAGAGCCTGGAATAGAACATTTATTAAGTACAACAGCAACAACACACCTGTATCGCAGATTCGCCTGATGGTTCCTGAAAACGTGTGACTGACTTTGTTCCGCTATACCTGAATGACATCACCGTCCCCCAGGGTGAAGGAGACTGAATGGGGCTCCTCTACGAGAGAGCCGTCAGCCAGAGAGGTCTGGAGACTGATAATAACGTTCTGGCCTTTCTCTGGCCGACTGTCTCGCCCTTGGCCTGCTTCCAAGACTTTCTTCTTCAGCATACCGTTACCTGCGGAGAAGACACGGTTAAACAAACACACAGCATAACGCCTACCAGAGGTATCTCCAGGAAGGGAACTGGAGAAGGCTTCCTGGTACTGTCTTTCGGACATGGGTAGGGAGGAATGGTACCAGTTTCTTCCGGATAGAGGGACTGTTCTAGCTAGGGTCGGTCCACATACCCAAGATATCCAGCCATTCTTCAAGTGGTTGTGTGGGGACTCGCTCTTCTTCTGTGTGTGACTCAGACTCCTTATTCCCACCGCCAGCGTCTTCAAGGGGAGGTGGGTCGTCGTCGATGTCCTCCTCATCCAGCATCTCAAAGTCCTCCCCGCTTTCCAGCAGCGACGTTCGCTCTGACTTCTTAGTAGTTTCGATCGTACCGTCATCAAGGTCCTCTGTGACGCCGAATGTCTCCGTGTTTTCAGTCGTCTGTGTGAAGGAAAATACGACATGCTGCAGATTACACCAAACTATTGCGAAAAAAAATTGGTTTCAAGGTCCGTTGATATTCATCGAGTTCAGAGTCACTACTGAGGTGATCATAAATCATATGGATCATTGAACCAAACACGTTGATTGAGACAACAAATAGAAAATAAATACAAATTGCGCTGCGCTTGAAATGCCAATCCTTGCATGCACGTCTCCGTGATGGAATGACAGATAGGCAAGTTTATACATACATATAGATTAACCATCAAGCCAGTCGGCTGGATGCTCCAGAACTTTCTGGCAAGTTATCTGCAGCCTCAGTGCACAGCTAGCTAGGACCTCGTAGCATTAGCCGATGGAGCTAACGTTAACGTAACTCGCTGTGCTGCACTCATCTTTTACCTGCTATGCCGCACATTGGTGGATACGTCGTAAACGGTGAAATAATGACGTTTTACCCAAAACTCAAACATATAAGCTGGCTCTTACCATTGTTTCAGGCTTAGTCCAAGATCGACAGATCCGAGGTCAACACCCGACTGTCACTTTTGCAAACAAGTCTACTTCTACTTCCTGGTGCCCTCGCTGCTGCCTCGTTCCTATTGGACAGTTCACCACGCCCCATTCTTGAAATCTGGCCAACAGCATCGCATGTGCGTTTGGAAACTAGAGCTTTGTTGTCACTTGTCAGTAGCACTCAGCACTCAGCGCAAACACTCAATCCAGCCCGCCTGCTCATCTGGTAATCATATGTACACCAACTTGTGTTGTTGCATTTTGTATTTGATGTGCGATACAAATGCAACCATTCAAATAATATAATCATGAAGCCCGTCTAGTATTACATTGGCCGACATAAGAGGTAGGAGAGCTGTATTCCGAAAGAACTTCAGTCTTAATCTTACTATTTCTCAATATAGATTATATTATGTTGTTCTTGGAAATGGTTTATATTATAATGTCCATGGAACAATCTATCACAAATAAGGAAGACATTGACGCAACGCAGAAAAAAAATCAATTGACATTTATTATTGATGCATTGTTTCTTTTTTTGATAAGCAAATTATCCGTTTTTTCTTTCAGTCTAAAGAAACTTTACAATATAAAGAAACATACAAAGGACATCTTTATTACCTACACAAGACACCTAAGTCCCTAAGACAAGATTCTGAACTACCCTACCATGAAATACAAAGCAAACCCAAGGGACAGACTGCTTCATATTGAATACTGCCATGTCATCAGAAAATGACCATCACAGGTGCAGGAGGGTGACGTATAACCATCCTCCTGAACCCCCCCCCCACCCCAACACCCCCCCCCCCACCCACGGAGCGCGTCTCCCTAATGGTACAGTATTATACATCACAATAGAAGTACAGAGATGGGCGACAATTGATATACACAGAGGACTGAGAGAGGATTGTGAGAGAGCATCAATCTATACAAGGCTATTACAAGAGTGAATAGCAAAGAACACAGTTTTTCCCCATAAGTATTACTTTGTGATCTATTGTTAATTTAAAACAAGTTTTTCTAAGTTATTTTTTCCTTTTTTATATGTTTTTTACTCTTAAATTGATAAAAATCCTTCATATTAAAAACTGTCATATGTGGTCACATGTGGTTTTTTTTGTTCTAGTTTTTTATCCCCAAGTTGAAGGCCTTTGAAAAAAAAAAATCGTAAAATTATCATTTCAAAAAGCGCTAGGAAACAGCGCAGCCTGGAGGTGAGCGGGGGGAGAACGCCGAGGCTACGAGTATTTAAACATCTTCATTTCACCTCTCTCCCTTCTTACAAAACCCGGTGGCGGTTCAGCATTTCATTTTGCTCCACCATAAATGCAAAGAATAGAGATTCCATTTATAATGTCACTGTGTTTTATACATTTTCAACTTAAAACGTTTTTACCCCGCCCGAAAAATACAAAGCAAAAAAAAAAAGCAATTTTAAGCGTATTGTTTCTCTATTATGAAAAAAACAAAAAAACATGGACAGTTTATTTATAATTTACTTTAAGCTGTATTCATTGGTAGTGACTGACATATCAAAACATGTCAATGATATCAAAATGCATTATACAGTATTTACAAAAATAGTAAATAAAAATAATATAAGGGGAAGGGGCGATTAGGATTGGGTGGAGGGTGTGTGTGTGGGGGGGGGGGGGGGGGGGGGGGGGGGGGGGGGGGGGGGGGGGGGGGGGAGTACAATCAAGGAACAGAGGAGAAGGCTTCCCTGGCCACTGACAGTGACACCCCGGAGATGTCCGTGATCATCTCCCAATATCATCCCATTCATCACAAATCTTATGTCACCAAACCGACAGAGGCTACCACGGTTTCGTTCTTCCCGCTAACGTTTGTGTCCTTGTGTGCAGATTCCGTTGCTTCTTTCATTCTCTTTTTCCGTAGAACAGTTTTTTTTTCCTCTTGAATTGCAAACACATTTAAATATAGATAAACAACACAAAAGCAGAAAGCATAAAAAAATGACAAAAGGAAGGACTCAGAATTCCACCCAGCCAAAAACCAAAGAGTTATTATCTTCCATGTAAGATAGAGAAGATGCAGCACCGTCCCTTTGCCCTCAGAAAAGCCTATGCTGCTCAATGCCACCGGGACACAGAAACCTGTTCGTCACCCGGGACTGGGCACCCTGGGGTCAGATCACTGGGGCTGGGGGAGTTGGTAGCATAGGGAGCTGAGCCCCAACTTGACCCAACGCAGGGCAGCAGGCTTCAGCAGGAGTTCACAGTAGAAGAAGACACCAGCCAGGGGTTCGAGCGACTGGGTTAAACCATGGTGACAAGCCCTCTTTGATGAGCGTTAAAATAAGAACAATACAATGGTGAAGGATGAAGATGTACATATTTCATGATTCACAGACAAGATGTAAATATTTTTTTTTTTTAAATGAGACGACCACAATACAAAGCTAAATAGGTCTATATTTACAGTACAGGCAAGTACAACGTAAGAGGATGCACGTTTCTGAAGTATCTCTCTGACCATTTACAAGTTATTAATGACCTGACCAATGGGCAGATGAGAAGACATGCAGAAATATTGAAAGCAACTTCTCGGGAAAATCATACTGGGAATTTAATTCTAACAGTCCATTGCCAAAGAGTTAAAAATGTAATCTGTAAATTAATTTGAATTGGCTTGATACTAAGAAGATTGATCTTCAGGTTTATCAACCTCCACTATAAAACAAAAAAACTCAGGTATTTTGTTAATAAGATCCTGTTTCAAGGATTCTGGTATTTAGCTAAATTAAACCGGTTCTTCAAGGAGAGTAGATTATACATTTTCTTATGCTCATACTTTAAATAACTCATGATTTCTGTTTTATTTCAAATGGCAAAGACTGTGTCTAATGGATTCTTAGGTAAACGCAAGGGGACGTATAAGCATGAAGTCGGACACGCAGAAACAAATAAACATTAACTGACATCATGTAAACAGAAATATCATTGTGCATTTTTAGTGTGTGCTTATTGTGCCGTTGTCGCCGGTGCTGCTGAGATACAATGTGCCCTTAACAGGAAAATCAAAACTACATAATAAAAAAAATATTACAATTATAATAACATAATCAACCATAATACAAACGTTTAGTCAAAACACCATTCTTACCATTTTTTTTATTTTTTTTTCGAGTTTTTGAGCAAGGGCTTTTTCTTTCCTTCCAGATGTTAACCCCTCGTTTCAGTCAACTACTGTATTACCCCTCATTCGCGTGACGGTCGATAGAGTACATGGGAGAGTGGAGGTGGTGGAGGTGGTGGAGGGGGTGGGGGGGCTGGTGGGGGTGGTGGGTGGGAGGTGGCCTCAGGACACCCCCTTGATACGGGCCGTTGAAGCCGCCCAGCGAGACGGGCCGAGGAACGGAAGGGACAGGAGCCAGGGGAGCGGGCCGGGAGGTGCCCCGATGTTGAGGCCTCTCCGGCGGGTAGACTCCGGACCCAGAGACCCTCCCTGCTGCTTGGAGGCCGTTTCATGTTCTCACCCCCATTTTGCAGGCATTGTGGTGGGGCCCCTTGAGGGGAGTCCTGCCTTCCAGGGCCATTCCCAGGGGCTGGGGGGTGCAAGGCACCATCCAGGGGGGGGGGGGGGGGGGGAGGAGGGAGGGGGCGGGGGGGAGGGGGGCGTGGGGAGGAAGCGGGGAGGGAGGAGGGCAATGCGAGAGGCACCGGGGCAAATGGGGGAGAGGGAGATTAGGGAGAACGAAAAGGAAATCAAACAAAAAAACTAAATAATAAAAAGAGGAAATCAAACACTCATCGTCATGTTGGGTGAATACTGTAAAGAGAAAAGAGAGAGAGAGGGGGAGGGGAGGAAAAGATAAGCCAATACTATTTCAACCGTGTTATTCTACACAAGTCACACAGCAACTGTGCCAAACGTACATCACGACATGCGGTCATAGCAAACGCCCCCCCCGCTTTGGACCGCCCCCTCATCTGACGCTCTAACAGTTAGCAAGCACAGCAAAATCCAGCCAAAAGAGAAAATGTTAAGGATTCTCAGAACAAAGGTGAGGGTAAACCACTTGATGTGTGATGCGTGTGTGTGTGTGTGTGTGTGCGCACGCCCGCGGGGTTGTGTGTGTGTGCGTGTGCGTGCCTGGCGTCGGTGTGTGCAATTAATCCGGAGAAGCACACTATATGACATTCTCTCCATGCGCCAGAGAAAGCATACAGAGCAACTCCCTTCCATGCTCGAGTCCATGCTATGCGTGCGTACGTGCATGTGTGTGTGTGTGTGTGTGTGTGTATGTTGGTGTGCGTGTGTGTGTGTGTGTGTGTGTGAATGGTGCCAGTCAGGTACTCACACTTTCACTTTGGAATGGGTTTAAAAAGTTGCCTGCCATCTCTCCGTCGTCACGCGGGGTTCCGGGCGGATTGTTCATCCCGGCCATGTTGTTGGGGGAATTCTGGGAAAGGGGAAAGGATAGGAATATAACCATATTCATGCGTTGTGCGTGTGTGTGTGTGTGTGTGTGTGTGTGTGTGTGTGTGTGTGTGTTGACAAACGAGGAGGAAAGCTGGTGTGTCTCTGTGCTAAGTGTGTGTATCACTACCAACTACTGAGTGGTCTAAATGTGCATCATTGTTATTGTTATTGAAGTCTCACCTTTGGCAACCCATCCATGTCACCTGACCCTGTGGACACAGAGGAAGAAGAGGGTTACGGTCAGAACGAGGGGGTGGTGAAGGTCATCCGCTCGCTGCCTCCTGCAGAGAGCCAGGCGAGCCATTCATCATCCCATTTGTTTTAGCCGCTACTCTGTTGATTGAATCGATCGCATCTCGGTCTCCCCTCACCTGCACAATTGTTTAATCAATACCGCAGGCGAAAAAGTGTGATGCCTTTAGGAGCCACAAGGGGGCAGTGCCACTCCACTAAA
>NC_079423.1:30875204-30935204 GCF_026213295.1 Gadus chalcogrammus
ACTAGCTAGAGCAGCATACACTAGCTAGCTACGGAATCAACTCGCAAGAGAAGTCGAAAGCGTCAAAGGCCCAAGTAAATAATAATAATAATAATAATACATTTAATTTAGAGGCGCCTTTCAAGACACCCAAGGTCACCTTACAGAGCATATGGTTCATCATAAATCGTTTAAAAAAACAAGACATTGTGGAAATAAATAAATAAACATAAAAAATTAAATAAAACATTTTTTTTTGTTTTATTTATAAAACAACTTATAAATTGTTAACTTTGTTACACCCAAAGTATAACATTTTACGCTTTTTATATATAGTAAAATATAATATAATTCTTACATAAATATCATATTATAAGTAAATATATTAAATATAGAGCCTAGTATAAT
Organism: Gadus chalcogrammus; assembly: GCF_026213295.1. Taxonomy (NCBI): domain Eukaryota; kingdom Metazoa; phylum Chordata; class Actinopteri; order Gadiformes; family Gadidae; genus Gadus; species Gadus chalcogrammus. The sequence goes on from NC_079423.1 coordinate 30,875,592, forward strand.
GTTCTAAATCATATAACATAATATAAAACATCACTTAAGAACAATAATTGATGGCATGTGTCGTCTAAGCAGAGTATCAATGTTGCCTTGACGATGTTTGTATGAGTGTATATGTGAGCATTGTTTTATTGGCTGCATAAGCACATTTTAAATGGATCTACTGCAAAATGACAATTAAAGTCTATTCTATTCTATCAGTGGACTAAGATACTCAAGGGGGTGAAAGGATATATATATACACACACACACCACACACACACACCACACACACACACACACACACACACACACACACACACACACACACACACACACACACACACACACACACACACAGTCCCCAGTGTGAATCTGGTTTCAGTGTAACTGCGTGGTGTAACGGAACCAGGAGCGGAGCGAAACCAGAAAGGTCATGTGACCGAGGGAACGTCAGGCGGTTAATTGGCAGCGACTCGAGTTTGGAACGATCCCACCGACGAGAGAGAGACAGCGGACCTGCATCTGTCACGCATTACGAGAGAGAGAGTGAAGGAGAGAGAGAGAGAGAGAGAGCAGAGAGAGAGGAGATAGAAAAGAAGGGGGTGGAGAGAGGGAGAGAGAACAAAAGAAAGAAAGAAGAAAGACAGAAGACAGAAAGAAAGAAAGAAAGAAAGAAAGAAAGAAAGAAAGAAAGAAAGAAAGAAAGAAAGAAAGAAAGAAAGAATGAAAGAAAGAAAGAAAGAAAGAAAGACTGCCTTCACAGAGAGAGTGGAGAGAGAGAGAGAGTGGAGAGAGCGAGAGCGAGAGCGAGAGAGCGAGAGCGAGAGAGCGAGAGCGAGAGAGAGAGAGACTCTGCCTTCACAGAGAGAGAGGGGAGGGGAGGGGAGAGGGGGAGGGAGAGGGAGAGATGGAGGGTGGAGGTTTGAAAGAGAGAGGCCAAGGGGTAGTGGAAATAATCAACATAGACAGAAACGTGCCCCCCTGTTGGGGATCCCAGAGTCTGGGCTGAGTTGGGGCCTGTGCTCTCTCGGTGCGACGGACTGGACGGGGTTGTTTTTAATCTCAACCGTCATCACACACGATAGAACGGATTTATGTTCAGCGTCAATGACCATGTAGAAAAACAAAGCTCTTAAAACCCTTCAATATCTACGTGACAAATCTCAAGAGCCACGAGCTGATATCAGATGCAAGAGGTGCAACATGGGCATCGATTCATTCATTGATTGATGTTATTGATGAATGGATTTAAATTCCAACCAGTCGTCACAAGGAAATGGATACAGAGGGAGGTTCCTCTTTAACACACCAGCGTGGAGGGGCCTGGGGGGTCACACCCTGGGGGTCACACCCTGGGATTACTGGTGTATTGATGGCTGATTATTAAATCAGCTGACCGGCTGCACCTAACTGGGTGGGGGTGGGGAGAGAGCGAGAGAGTGAGACGCCCCCACCCAACCTCCTCTCTCTCCCTCCTCCTCCCTCAATGTCTCTCTCCCTCTCTCTCCCTCCTCCCTCTGACTCCCTCCTCTCTGTCTCCCTCCTCCTCTCTCTCCGTCATCCGTCTCTCCCTCCTCCATCCCTGTCTCTCTCCCTCCTCCTCTCTCTCCCTCTTTGTCTCCCTCCCTGCCTCTCTCTCTCCCTCTCTCTCTCCCTCTCTCTCCTCCTCCTCTCTCTCCCTCTCTCTCTCCCTCTCCCCTCCTCGGTTCCGGGCAGGGTTCTGGTTTGGATCTGACTGTAAACGTTGACCTGAATGTAATCTGACCTCGTGGCCGCGGCGATCCCTCTATAGGGTTTCCTGTGTGCTCCTTGTCATGCATGAGGCTGCGGAGAACTGCGGTTCAACCTCCAGCACCATGAAATCCTCCATGGCAGACCTGCTCTAAACACACACACACACACACACACACACACACACACACACACACACACACACACACACACACACACACACACACACACACACACACACACACACACACACACACCCCTCAGAGAGCCTCTCTGTTGTTATTGTTTCTTCATTCAGAGAGCCGGCCTACGTCTGGCAGCGCTCCGTCCTAAACCCCGCCCCACCCCCGAGCGAGTCTGGAGTCCACCCCACCCTCCTTCAGGCTCCATCAGCACATCAGGTCCATAAAACCAACGCACCCTGAAGACAACCGCAGTCTAAAGAAAGTATGGAATGGTAATGTTATGTTGGTTCATCACATTTCTTTTTTCATAAACACAGTCGGGTGTAGGGGGGAGGGGCTCTCAGTCTATGAAAACACGTCAGGGTCATAAAACCAGCGCACCCGTCTGAAAACCTAAAGAAAGTTTGGGAATTGTATGCTAGGTGGGTTTTTTTCCCCTCACTGTAGATTACTTCCTTTAATCGCTGTTCAGCCACCCAGCCGTTCCTGGACCCTGATCCCAGCGCAGTGTGTCTGTGTCTGGGTAAGCAAACACAACCAGGCTCAGTGTAAAGCGCTTGGTGCTTAGCTCAGCAGAATTGAATTGCGGTTAAATCAATTAAGCAAAAGCGATACCAGGCACTTTGTTATTTGCTGGAAAATGTCAGTTTTGGCACCGACTGTTTGATGATTCAACAGATCTTTACAAAAGTGCATGTGCAAGTGCATAATTAATTTCATGTTGACTTAATTCCGATGAATTAAATTAAATTTGACGTCCTCCACTTAAATGCGGGCAAGTTCTTTCTATAATTGCGCGTTGACATTTTGTCAAATAACACTTTTTTTCCCCCAGGTGAAGTCTCGCTGTAGTAGTGCTTTAAAGAAGGCTATTCCCGTGCAGGTCTGCTCCGAATACCGGCGCTGGCTCGGTCGTCCTCCAGCGCCCTGGCCGTCCGTGACAGGGCGCTGGCAGCGCGCCCCAGGACCTCTCCACCCCAGCTCATAGCGCCACACTACAGCCAACAGCAGCCCGGCCAGCGGTATAAAGACTCTCCCCTGAGGCAGGCTTCAGCCTGAGAGGGAAAACAAAAATGTAACGTAGTGAAATGAAATACCATTTAATCTAATCCAATCTGATATGGTAATTTGAATATTGTGACGGGGTCGTGTCACGCGCGGCCGGTAGGATTCACATGCTACAGGAAGAGTTATAATGAGTTACAGCTCCTGAGTTATAATTGGAACGAGCTCTCGGTGCTAATTGAAGTGTTAATTTAATGCATGACAAGTGTGCAAGTGCGCGACACGCGTGAACACCGAAGAACGCGAAGCCGCAGCATACAGCGATGTTCAAACAATGGAACATTCTGGAGGCCGTTTTACGTCACTCAAAAGGAACTCAACTATTCACAACATTGGGAGCATATTTTATACACGACAGAAACTAAGCTCTTGAAAATGCCCAGTCCTGCGCTGTACAGTGAAGTGCGTCACCAGGGCCTAGAGAGGGTAGAGGTGTCTCTGAGTGTCTCCCAGTCCTGCGCTGTACAGCGAAGTGCGTCACCAGGTTCTAGAGAGGGGAGAGCTGTCTCTCAGTGCCTCCCAGTCCTGCGCTGTACAGCGAAGTGCGTCACCAGGTTCTAGAGAGGGCAGGGCTGTCTCTCAGTGCCTCCCAGTCCTGCGCTGTACAGTGAAGTGCGTCACCAGGTTCTAGAGAGGGGAGAGCTGTCTCTGAGTGTCTCCCAGTCCTGGGTTGTACAGTGAAGAGCGTCATCAGGTTCTAGAGAGGGGAGAGCTGTCTCTCAGTGTCTCCCAGTCCTGGGTTGTACAGTGAAGAGCGTCATCAGGTTCTAGAGAGGACGGTGCCGTATGACGACATGAGATCTGGGCCGACACGTTGAAGGTGTGTGGCTGTACTGTGGGGCTCGGGACAGACAGACAGACAGACAGACAGACAGACAGACAGACAGACAGACAGACAGACAGACAGACAGACAGACAGACAGACAGACAGACGGACAGGCTGCTGCTCACCTGGAACACCACCACCTTGCCGTCGTCCGCCTGCAGGTAGAAGGTCCACGTTGAGGAGATGAAGCTCTGGGCGGAGCTGACGATGTCGTTGAACCAACCCGACATCGCCTCCATGACGGAGGGCTGCTTGGGCCGGTGGGTCATGGCCTTGAGCTGCACACACACACACACACACACACACACACACACACACACACACACACACACACACACACACACACACACACACACACACACACACACACACACCAGGTTGATGAGGAAAGAGAGGTGTGAGTGCATGGTGTATGTGACTGCGTGCTGTGTGTGAATGCATATGTGTGTGTGTGTGTGTGTGTGTGTGTGTGTGTGTGTGTGTGTGTGTGTGTGTCATCACCACCCTCACCTTCCTCCTCAGCAGCTCGGGCTCAGAGGGCTGGCTGGCACAGCCGGTGCAGCACGCCTCCTGCTCCAGCAACTTAACATAGGCCTCCTGACAGGCTGGGGGGGAGGGGGGGGGGGGAGAGAGAGAGAGAGAGAGAGAGAGAGAGAGAGAGAGAGAGAGAGAGAGAGAGAGAGAGAGAGAGAGAGAGAGAGAGAGAGAGAGAGAGAGAGAGAGAGAGAGAGAGAGAGAGAGAGAGACATTATAATTAGTGGGGATATATGGACAGACAGACAGACAGACAGAGAGAACGATTGTCATAGATTGTTTCATGTCAATCAATAGATGATGTTCTCCTGCCAGTTGTCCAGATGGGAGCAGACCTGTAATATTGTTCTACATAAAGCATCCTCCATTCCACCATGGTGGTTTGGGGGCCCACACGGGTCCTTATGCATCATTATGACACATTATTATTATTACATGATGGGGAGAAGAGGTAGGAAACAGACAGACAGACAAACCTTGGACAGATGCTTAGCTGACACTGATCCACAAGGGTCGTTATATTATTATTATAAATCAGGTATCAGGAGAGGTAGGAAACAGACAGACAGACAGACAGACAGACAGACAGACAGACAGACAGACAGACAGACAGACAGACAGACAGACAGACAGACAGACAGACAGACAGACAGACAGACAGACAGACAGACAGACAGACAGACAGACAGACAAGAGGGCAGACAGACAGACAGACTGACAGACCACAGACGGACAGACAGACAGACCACAGACAGACAGACAGACAGACAGACAGACAGACAGAGGGGCAGACAGACAGACGGGCAGACAGACAGACGGGCGGGCAGACAGACAGACGGGCAGACAGACATACAGACAGACAGACAGACAGACAGACAGACAGACAGACAGACAGACAGACAGACCACAGACAGACAGACAGGCGGGCAGACAGACAGACGGGCAGACAGACAGACGGGCAGACAGACAGACGGGCGGGCAGACAGACAGACAGACGGGCAGACAGACAGACGGGCGGGCAGACAGACGGGCAGACAGACAGACGGGCAGACAGACAGACAGACAGACAGACAGACGGGCAGACAGACAGACGGGCAGACAGACAGACGGGCAGACAGACAGACGGGCGGCCCCTACCTCCCTGGCACTCCTCCCTGCTGGTGTTGAAGCCGGCGTTGCCATTGACGAACTGACAGATGGAGTAGAGACGGCAGCCACGGTGACAGGCGTTCATGACGGAGTCCTAGCAACCAGAGGGGGAGACGGGTGAGACGGGGGAGACGGGGGAGACAGGAGGACACAGGATGTATGGAGAAGTGGGGAGGCCACAGATTAGGCCTCGGTCATTAAAAGATATATAATTATCGATATAACCGTGAGTAAGCATTGTGTTTTTTCATAAACCTAGATGAGTACAAGATAAACGTAGATAAGTAACAACAAACGCATAAGGTATAAAAGATCAAATAAATAAAGAATTAAATGAAAAAGTCGCAGAGCTCTTATAGAATGTCACTGCATTCTCCTCGAGCAACAGAGAAACAGCGCCCACTAGCGACGCCTGCAGAAAACCAAGAGAAAAGAGGATTCCATAATGAAGAATGGGCAATGTGCATATTGCGCTACTGTAGGCCTACGTACTGTATGTGTCACGTTTCTTCACCCATGCTTGTGCGTGTTATAATTTTTAATGTAAGGAATGTTTTATGCACACCCACAAATACGTTTCCTGTTCCGTGTTTGTATTCCTCGTTAGCCTCCGTCCAGACTCTATTATCGGAGCTATCAGTGACAGCAGACAGCGTGTGCAGCCCGACTGCGGCGCATCATTTCAGAAACACCTAAACGCACCAGTCCTAAGGGCGCCATCAAACGTCCCGGAGACTCTGCGGAGATACAGTGTAGTGCGGAGTCTGCAGGTCTGATCTGATGATGATGATGATGATGATGAACCACACCTGAGTCTCCAGCGCAAGGGGTAGAGGAGGAGGAGGAAGATGTGGAAGAAGAAGAAAGGCTTCCGACAGGACATCCCCCCCCCCCCCCCATCCCAAATCATTGTCCGTTCTTTATCGTGTTTAGGATGCGCGCGTGCACCAAGCATGCACGCGCACCGGGACGACAGTTTAACGCTTTAAAGATTTAACGCTGCACACTTTCACTGAAACCTCGCGTGGCCTCACGGACTGCAGAATGCGGATTAAGAAATCGAATTAAGCCCAGATGCTAGGGGCAGCGGGGGCGAGCACCATGCACACCATCATCAGTCGACGTCCATAAGAGAAGCCAATGCTGGACATTACCCTGCATCTGAATGCCTCCCTATGGTGTGTGTGTGTGTGTGTGTGTGTGTGTGTGTGTGTGTGTGTGTGTGTGTGTGTGTGTGTGTGTGTGTGTGTGTGTGTGTGTGTGTGTGTGTGTGTGTGTGCGCGCGCTATAGAATTAGTCCTTAACACACACCGCCTATCCAAGCCCGGGCATGATGATGAGCACATCCAGATGAATACATTATTAAATGACAGAACGTGCCCTCGTCTCCAGAGGTGGGATCCTAGGTTACTCGAACGGGAGAAAGCGGTTACTTGCCCATCTCCGTCAGGATGTTATATTATAACACACAGCCCCATGTAGGTTACAACACCGTCTGAACGGGAACTTACTTTAGCCGGGCTTTTGTTCTTGATGACGAGCTGGCATTGCAGTTTGCAGTAATTAATGTCTCCGAGTTGGTTGTCGAAAAGGTCCGGGGAGGAGGCCGCCAGCCCCGCGAGGAGCAGCGACACCAGCGCGGTCAGAAGGAGCATCCTGTCGGAGCAGAACCGAGCCTTCATGTCTGAGAAGGACTGCAGAGAGGACGGAGGAGAGGAGGAAGGAGAGTAGAGGAGAGCACAGCCGAGCTCACTAGCTCTCCAGTGGGGGCAGGAGCGAGTGTGGAGGTTGCAGTCTGCTGCTGTCTGCTGCTGCTGCTGCTGCTGCCTCTGAGTCGCAGCGGCTCTGTAATCGGTTACGCTATCAGCAGACGAGGTGTCGTCACGCGGCAAGCTGTGAGTGACACCATCGGCCAGTGACCCCGGCGTCCCAGACGGGGACTGCAGCACCCCCCCCCCCCCCCCCCCCCGTGGTGTCACTCACACTTCACTATGGGAGATCTGCCGATTTTTAATATTGTATATATAGGTCTTACATTTAGTTGAATTAAAATATAGCTAGATGTAAAATATATGTTTTTATTTGTTTTTTCTGTCATAAACTGTACACGTATTGTATACAACTAGCTCCAACAGACCTGCTCGCAAACTCCTGCAAAATGTGGAGAAATTAAAAACAGTAGAGACATTAGTCCACGTAAACAGCACCAGGACTACGTCATTGTATCATGGAAACATCTCCCGAGGTGATGGACTATAGCCCAGCAAGACGTCATTGGTTAATTGGCATTGTCATTAACATGCGCCCAGCCTATTAACCATCAGGGCTGTGCTTCATATATGGGGGGATGGGTGGGGGCAAAACAATGACTTCAGGGAGGAGCATCGAGTATAAACTGTAATGTTGACGGGTTCGAGGCGTGCACAGCGCAGAGTCCACTCTGAGCCACATCCCCGGACCGTGAGGTGCAGTCTTAACGCCGAAGCAGCGCGCCTGGTGGTCCGACACCAAAAGTTTCTCCAAGTAGAAGTTAGCCCACCCCCGTCCTCAACTACGCGCCCCAGCAGACTGCTGCGAAACCTGCCCCTCACTCACACGACTCTCCTCCTGAAGTCCAAGGAAACAGGGAAGGGGAGAAGAGGAGGAAGAAGGAAAGGGCTCCAAACGAGGACGGACCGCCGTGAAGTGTGATGCTGTCCCTGGTGTTCCTCGTCCTATTCGGACCTCACGTGTTGTTCTCCACCACGCGTGAGTATACCGCACTCTTTATGGGGGTTTGTAACGGAAGACCCGTTATTGTTTATTGCGCTGAGAGACCATCACAGGAGGAACAGCGGGACCTGAAGTGTCCTCCTCTCCTATCGTCACCCTTCAGTTTAAGTCTCTCTATAAAAATAAACTAAATCTACTGGAGCTGTCACTTTGAGTTACAACAGCAGATTATCTAGGCGGGATTAAACAATACCCGGTAAATACAGATAGATAGAACATTTAATTATACATTTTATTATATTTATATAGCCAGGCGTATTGATGTGTATGCATATAATAATAATAATTAATATTATTTAACTCTAACCAACTGTTATGCATGGTGGTGACTCGTTATAACATTCGACATACAATTCTTACTTCATAGTTTACTTTAACTTGTTAAATATTTATATGACATATGCCCCTATATTATTATTATTGTTATTATTTATTTGGTATTCATATTATTTTATAAAATGTCAATATTCTCAACATTTTATTTAATGTTATATTCATGTATTTACTTGCTCTCATACTTTATCTTTCTTTCACGTGATCAGCCGAATGTTGAATTCAGTGTGTGGTGATTGTGAATATGTGCACAATAACAGCCAACACTCGAGATCTTTGAACAATGAAATGGGACCTATTCTCAAAATCTGCACACAATAATTGTTTATGTATTTTAAAGAGCAACTCAAACCTAATAATCTAAACCCAGAGACAGCACCACCTACAGGTATCACAAGGGACATTTACATCGTTTACGTTACTCTAATATCTGTCTTGGTTGATGATGGTCTGCCGACATGTTACACTCTGGGTGGGCGGACAGAATGTTATGTTGATCCTATTCAAAACCCACTCGATAATTGGACTCTTGTATGGGTGTGTGTGTGTGTGTGTGTGTGTGTGTGTGTGTGTGTGTGTGTGTGTGTGTGTGTGTGTGTGTGTGTGTGTGTGTGTGCGCTTGTGCATGCTCGTGTGGTTGTGTGTGTGTGCTTGCGTGTGCTTGTGTGTGTGCGTGTGCATGCGCATGTGATTGTGCATGCATGTGTAAGTGTGTGTCTGTGTGTATGCGTGCACGTGTGTGTGCGTGTGTGTGCGTACCTGTGTGCCTGTGTGTGTCCCCCCCCCCCCACAGCGGTGGCTGTGATCGAGCCCCAGGACCCAGCTCTGCTCATCGGCTCCAGCCTGACCGCCACGTGCACGCTGGGCGCGGGGGCGGAGCTCCAGGCCGGCGCCCTCTACTGGACGCTGAACGGGCGGCGGCTGCCCCCCAGCGGCCCCGCCCCCCTGGGGAGCCCCGCCCCCCTGGGGGGCCGCACCCTGAGCGTCACCCTGCTGCGGCTCAACGGCTCCCAGCAGCGCTCCGGGGACAACCTGGTCTGCCACGCGGGGGACGGCCGCGTGCTGGCCGGCTCCTGCCTCCACGTGGGCAGTAAGTCACCGGGGGGGGGGGGGTGGGGCTCCTGCCTCCACGTGGGCAGTAAATCACCGAGGGGGGGGGGGAGGGGAGGGGCTCGTCCGGGGCAAGGGACCTGAAACCACAAACCGTATAATGTTTAGGGGCGCCCCGGGTAGAGCCCGTACCATCAAGGCCCAGTCCTGACCGCAGCCACTCGGGTTCGGTTCCGGTCCTTTAGTGCCCGTCTCACTCTCTCTCTCCCGTACCTTCACGTCTGACTCACTCCATCTTCAAAGCATAAAAATGCAGAAAGAAATCTTACAAAAAATCAGGAACGAGAAACGTTAAAGAGTAAAACGTGATCGTGATTACTGCCCCGGGAGGGAGATGTTGATTTTATTTATATGTAAAGGGTTAATAACATCGTTGTTTAGTTCCGAATCCCAAGTTTCGATCCATTCCCGAATGTTTATTTTGCTGTGTGTCGTTAATGATGGAGGAGACATCACTCACACTGGGGGGGCTTTGGGGGAGGCTTACTAAGGGCCCCAAATTAAATTGAATTTAATAAATGAAAGAAAGACCGAAGCGCATAAAAACAAGTTGTCCATTTTGATTTCACTCAGAATAATTAACCAGAGTACGTTATTATCTGTGCAATCTAAACAAAATGGGAACAGCCCTCGCTTAGCATTCTCTCTTCCCCTCTCCTCTCCTCTCCTCTCCTCCCCCTCTCCTCCCCTCTCCTCTCTCCCCCCCCGCCCCCCGCTCGGTGCAGTGCCTCCCCAGAAGCCCGTCAACCTGACCTGCTGGTCCCGTAACACCAAGGACCTGAGCTGCCAGTGGAGCCCCGGTGGGGAGGGAGAGACCTTCATCCCAACCCAGTACATCCTCAAGTATAAACTCAGGTGACCCCAGCCCACCCCAGCCACATACCAAGACACACACCTCCCCTTACTCCTCCTCCTCTTCCTCCTCCTTCTCCTCCACTTCCTTCTCCTCCTCCAAAACCTCCCCCTCATCCACCCCCCCACCTCTCTCCTCCTCCTCCTCCTCCTCCCCCTCTCCTCCTCCTCCTCCTCCTCCTCCTCCTCCTCCTCTCTCCTCCTCCTCCTCCTCCTCCTCCTCCTCCTAGCACTCAGTCTTTCCCACAGAGAGTTGCACCTGGATCAGATTTACGACTCTCCCAGCGACCACTGTGTAACGATCAGTGATAATCAGAGTAACCTCGGACCCAGCGGTCTGAATGCGGAAACCAGGAAACAGACATTTCCTACACATTTGCGCGTGTGGTTAAAGCTTTTAGAAGGCACTTTTAACGCGTATATTTCTACAGTGGTCAGTCTACACGGCTTGATTTTGAAAGCTTCACAGAAATGTAATCAAGTTTTTGATCGTTAGCCAATTACACGCTTAAAGATCTGCAGCATGATTGATCGAAACCAAAATGAGCCCAATGATTGGTCTATGCATCGGGGCGTCCAGGGGTCACGTGACACAGTGTCCGTCTGCCCCCCCCCCCGGTCAGGTGGTACGGCCGGGAGAAGGAGTGTGAGGTCTACAGTGCCGGCCAGCAGCGCTACTCCTGCCACATCCCGCGAGACCTCGCGCTCTTCACGCCCTACGAGATCTGGGTGGAGGCGGCCAATCAGCTCGGCTCCAACACCTCGGACGTCATCTCCCTCGACATCCTGGATGTGGGTGAGTTCTGCGAACGCACACAATGCACGCCTACTGTCCCCCCCCCCCCCCCCCCCTTCTGAGGATTCAGTTTTATTAGAGTTCTGTTTAATTGTTGTCTCCAGTTCCTCTGCATATGGTTGACATACTTTCTAGAGGTGGATTTTTCCGGTGTTCTTCATGCATTCTTCCATCCACCCCTAATACATGTTTAATGGGTTCTGGCTGACGCTCCAAAAGTCGTAAAAAGGGAGCTCTTTGAGAGACAAGGAGAGGAAGAGACCAGGGGAGGGAGAGAGGGAGAGAGGGAGAGGGAGAGGGAGAGGGAGAGGGAGAGGGAGAGAGAGAGAGAGAGAGAGAGAGAGAGAGAGTTTTTTTTTCTTTTTGGTTAGCTAACTTGGCTAGTGGGGTAGTACACTCAGGGGGGAGGGTGGGAGGGAGGGGGAGGGAGAGGGAGGGAGGGTGAGGGAGAGGGAGAGAGGGAGGTACAAGGATTATCCGTGATACAAAACGTCTGGCCTCAGTGTCCCCTCAATCACGGAAGCAATAATCTGGAATTCTTTTGTCTTGATTTTCTGTCCCCTTTGGGAGGGGCCCGATCGACCCAATAAGGCCACGACTGAGCCCAACAACAATGCAGCAACAAATGGGAACACTTTAGGTTTTAATGCGATGGCATCTCTTCTCCTCTCTTCTCTGTTGCTTGAATCCTCCCCTTGTCTCTGGCGCCCCTTCCAACCGCTCCAACATTAACGAGCCTTATATCGCAGCGAAGGGAGCAGCTTTAGTGTTCGGAACAGAGTCCACTTCTGTCTGGGCCAGTACATTGAAGAGGAGGAATGAGATCAGGAATTGGTCTGATTCCCGAGCTTCCCAAAAGACGGTCTAAGCCTTCCCATCCTACACTACAAGATAAAGTTATGCCTTCGTAACGTAATGGGGTTTATTTACATTTGCCTTATTGGAAATAAGGTAGTGTGTCAGCTTATGTCATTTAAGATCATTTTGGGGGTAATCAGAAACTAAAAAAAGAGAAGTCCTACCAAATCCCAGTGCTCTATCTTCGATATTTATTTTAATATTTCATAAGATACATGGGACTGTATCCAACCGACATTTCAGCAGGTCATTGACTGATTCCAAAACATCGTATACACTGTGGAATGTGGATGGATCTCCAAAATCCTCCCAATTTCCTTCATGCTTGTCACGGCCCGGCTCTTGGCCACAACAAATACGGAGACACACCAAGATCCAAGTGCAAAAAGTAATCATCATTTATCGATAAACAGAAGCTAACCAAAAAAGAATGGTGTAATAAAAGTCAAGTGGTGTCTGGAGCGGGAGAGAGCCATGGGCAGACTGGTGATCCTTATATCTGCTACCCGCTGAATGGGCAGCCCCCCCTACCCAACAGAAACCACCTGAGAGGAGAGAGAGAGGGGGGAGCAAGCACAACGACGGTGAGCTCCTCTACAACACACAAAAGCTGTGTTCGAAATCGTTCCCTATCATGGATATAGCGCACTATATAGGGTGCTCGCCGTTTTGTAGTGGTGTTCGGATTCTAAGTGGTTAATTTCATGCACTATATAGTGCACTTAAAATACCCCAAATTTGAGTGTACATACGATGTACCCTACATGTTACTCCCGTATACCACAATGCAATGCGGTCGTGTTTTTCCGGAGGAGAAGAAGAAGCAAGAAGAAGAAGAAAACAAATACATTTAAAGTTGGAGTCTCCGGCTTTCGTTTAGAAGTGTTAACAATTTATGTGGGATTTAACATAGAAAATGTAACATTCAAAATTAATTAAAAAGAGCTTGAACATGGAAATGTAACATTCAACATCAATACAACCTCCAGCTTTCGTCGTGAGTGCCCGGTTTGTTGACATGATGTGGGCGCATCTGTCTGCGTCACAAAAATACCCGGCACATTTACTGACGCAAATTACGTTTAGAAATGTTCAGCATAGTGTCTGAAATGAATTCTGGTTTGTTCGTTCCCTATATAGTGCACTATATCATGAACACTATATAGGCAATAGTGAGTGAGTGTATACGGAACGATTTCGAACACGGCTAAAGACAGCCAAAGGGCCTTCACATGCTTTACTCAAGAAGATGACAAATCTTCAAATAGGCAGGGTTAGGGTTAGGGATAGGGTGTGAAGACCCCCCTGTGTGAAGACCAGAGGGTCTTCACACAGGGGGGTCTTCACACCCTTTGGGGGTCACCCCGGTGTTACGATGCTGACCGTAGACAGCCTGTAATCTAAGTCTGTCCCTACGTGCTGTGCTGAACTTGAGTATAGTTCCTAATCTTCCCCTGGGTGAGTGCAATCTAACCTATCTAGGGGTTGGGTGCGAGGTACTCACCACAGGTCCGTCTCTCACACTCCGCACCGGCTCCTCGTCCCGGTTGGACGAACCGTCGGTCCCGCTGACCAGCCCGCGCCTTGATCCACTCTTTAATTCACCGTGTATATCCCAAAAGTGTTCCCTTCATGGAATGTCTGAGCAGCGCGAGTCCCTCGGGTTATTCTCCTTCTCCCGACTCTCAGCTCAGTCTCAAACTCTCCCCCTGCCCCCTCAGCTGTTGCTACTTACCTGTGATGAGCACCTCAACACCGCCCCCTCTGTGTGACGTCAGTACTGACCCTAACCCTAAGCAACCCTAACGTAACCCCCGCCCCCCCCCAGTGACCACGGACCCCCCGGACAGTGTGGCGGTGAGCCGGGTAGGGGAGCAGGAGGACCAGCTGAGCGTCCACTGGGCCAGTCCTCCGGCGCTCAAGGACTTCCTGTTCCAGGCCAAGTACCAGATCCGGTACCGTCTGGAGGACAGCGAGGAGTGGAAGGTGAGCGGGCCTGCGAGCACACGGGCGCTGTCACGGGGCTCACTGAGGGGCATCGCCAGTGAGGACGTACTTCACAATGAGCCGCGGCCACACTCAAGTGTTCTGGGATTAAAGCAAAGCTCCTTGTGTGTAAATGTGTTAAGATTTGGATCGATAAATGTGTCCCAAAGTTTCCCAAAACGTAACTTTCTCCGTTACGACAGAAAGACAAGAACCAGGAGCGAAGATGGATTGAGGCTGGGTCGCAAAACAGTTTGGATAAATACAGAGTCCATAGTTTCCGGGAGGCTAGTGATAGGCCGTTCTGTTTGTGTGTGTGTGTGTGTGTGTGTGTGTGTGTGTGTGTGTGTGTGTGTGTGTGTGTGTGTGTGTGTGTGTGTGTGTGTGTGTGTGTGTGTATAGGTGTGTGTGTGTGTGTGTGTGTGTGTGTGTGTGTGTGTGTGTGTGTGTGTGTGTGTGTGTGTGTGTACAGGCTAATGATAGGCTTGTGTGTGTGTGTGTGTGTGTGTGTACAATTTAATGATAGGCCTATGTGTTTGTGTGTGTGTGTGTGTGTGTGTGTGTGTGTGTGTGTGTGTGTGTGTGTGTGTGTGTACAGGCAAATGATAGGCTTGTGTGTGTGTGTGTGTGTGTGTGTGTGTGTGTGTGTGTGTGTGTGTGTGTGTGTGTGTGTGTATACAGGCTCATGATAGGCTCATGTATGTGTGTGTGTGTGTGTGTGCGTGCGCGTGTCAAGGCTCATGATAGGCTCATGTGTGTGTGTGTGTGCGTGTGCGGGTCCAGGCTCAGGGGTGCAGTGCCTCTCTGTGGGTCCGTGCTTGTGTTTCTCACCCTGGGGCGTCCTCCCAGGTGGTGGACGACGTGGGGAACCAGACCTCCTGCCTCCTGGGCGGCCTGTGGCCCGGGACGGTGTACTTCGTCCAGGTCAGGTGCAACCCGGTGGGCATCTACGGCTCCAGGAAGCCGGGGATCTGGAGCGACTGGAGTCACCCCACCGCCGCCTCCACCCCCCTCACCGGTGAGTCTTTCCCAAAGACTGCACTTCTTTTTTCTTCGGAAATACTTTGGCACTATTGTCTATCTGTCTCTACAGATCCTGGACTGTATGTTTCTCTCTGCTGGAACACCCACATTTCTCCCCCGGGGGATTGATAACGTTTTATCATATCATATCATCATCATCATCATCATCCTTTTATTATTAGACTCAAGGTCCATTTAAAAACATACAATACAAGAAATAGACAACACACACATAAATAAGAATAAAAACATAACGACCAATTATAAAAGGCACTTATACCAATGCCTCCAAAGGTATGACTGGTAGACTATAATATAATGACTTATCATTTATGTGGTTAACGAATTGATTGATTGATTTCCTGTTTGACAACAATAGCTGCCCTTAGACACAAGCCTACCGGTTTGGCATGAGCATTTAAAAAAAAACATTCTACAAGAAGCATGTTTTCGATAGTTCTGTACTGTTGTCAATTGGGTCGCAATGGTTTGTAATTTAATAAAAATGGGTCCCCAGTGTTTTCCCAGTTTGGGTTTCCCAGTTTGGGGAACACTGCGTTACCCAACCCCCCCCTGCCTGATCACTATCACATGTTCTGCGCTCCCGCCCCACCCAGGTGGGAGTTTGTGTTCATGGAGGTATCTGGCAGTAGCTCGGAGATGTTTGCCATGAAAGCCTCATTATCTGTGTGTTTGATGTCATCAACCTGTTTCCACGGGGGGCTTGTAAACAAAATACCCTTTAAATCCTCTTAACTCTCCGCGATGTTTAAGACTCGACTCTCAAATTATCACCCTCTCTCTGCCGCTCGACGCCAAAAAAGAACTAATTTGTGTATCCCCCAATGGATGAGATAAGCTCTTGAGCGAAAAGGATCCAAACTACATGTGAGCCCACAGGAACACATCCAAACTACATGTGACCCTGCAGGAAACCCTAGCCGCAAATGAAGAGCCGTGGCCTCCAGGATGGAGGTCGCCTAACAGGATTTAATCAGATGGCAAAAGGCCAGGGGGGGAGATTTGATCTTTTTCGTTAGCCTTCAAAAACAAGGTCAAGTCGAGTGGTGGCTGTCTGTCAGAAGTCTGCACATGACCTGTAGGCCCAGAGTGGAAACAGGTTCGGGACCACAAGGAACGTATAATGAGTTAGAAAGGTCCCGAGGCATTTTCTTACACGCAGAGGAAGTAGTTAACAGGTCTGTTGTTTGGCTGGCGGACCGACTGCGGCTGCCTTTTGGCTCCCTGTAGTCACCCCCCCACCCCCCCCATACACAGTTACCTCCAACTCTATACAAACCCCTTCACCTCGTCATAAAGAGCCCCAAGACATATTTTAAATGTTTGTTAATATGTTTGCTGTAGTCCACTTTGTTATGGAGGCAAATGAGAAACAGAAGTAGAAGCTAAGATTTGGAAGACGGCGCATTGGCAGAGATTCTGTTCCATTCAAATCGGACATGTGATGTTGCTTCCCAGGGCATTCTGAGGAATCATGCTAAGCTTTGGAGATTCAAATCGGAATAACTTAGTTTTTGGTTCTTGGCTTCCTGCGTGTAATTTAAAACTGCAATTCTTTCGAATTCTGGGTCTCTGTTTGTGCTCCCTCCCAGAGTACACAACCTGGCAAAGCTAGCTTTACACAGTATTGACAAAGACTTTACACAGAGTTCGACATGTATGTTCATAAAAAACAGTATACAAGTATACAAATAGGGAGGTGGATAAAGCAAACAAATGAATGAATCTTCACTTGTCATCCCGAGTGGTAAAGCATCTCCTTCTCCCCCCCGTCTCCCTCTCTCCCCCCCTCCCTCTCCCTCTCTTCCCCCCCCGTCTCCCTCTCTCTCTCTCTTCCACCCTCTCTCTCGCTCGCCCACACAATGCTGACCGAGCAGACTTTCACATCAGCGCTCCACCTCTAGCGAACATGTTGTTTATTGTAACCTTCAAACACCTCCCTCCCCCCCGTCTCCCCCCTGCCCTCCCCCCCCTCCCTCCGCCCCCCGCCCCCCCCACCAGGGCGCCTTCAGGCCGAGTCTTGTGAGCCCAAGAGCAGCGAACCGCCCTCCAACTCCACCCTGCGGCGGGAGCTGAAGCAGTTCTTCGGCTGGGTCCGCAAGCACGCCACGGGCTGCACCGGCATGTCCATCAAACTGTACGACCAGTGGCGGGTGTGGCAGCAGAAGACGCATAAAGCGCGCAACCAGGTAGGTAAGGAGATGCTCCCCTCGCCACTCACTCTGCCCTCGCACCCCCCCCCCCCCCCCCCCCCCCCCACCCCACCTTGACCTTCCAGCGGGTGGCCAGGTTTCAGTCGGGATCGCATGTGACACGACAACGCGGCCTCGTGTGTGTAGTAGACAGTGGTAGTCTTTCTGTCGCACGCATGCTCTGTCTCACGCACATACGTACACGCATGCACACAGACACACAGACAGACAGACACACACTCACACACACATGCATTATCTCGCACATTTAAAATAGCCCGTGATGGTTGTTGTGAACTTTGCGTACTCCCTGGGTCTGGGTTCCCTGCGGTGAGCCGCGGGAGAGGCAAGAGAGACGGCAGATTTCCGCTTTGCTGGTTCTGTGTTGTTCCAGTTGATGCTTTATGATCAGGTGGGGGCGTGGTTTGGTCTGCGTTCGCTGCGGCGTCCGATGTAGGAGTGCAGGGTTGTCTCTCTCGATTCACTCTCACTCTCTTCAAAGCCATGCGCTCTCCTTGTACTACCAACATTTAATGATGTAAACTTACGATGCTGACCGGCGACCACAACAAAGAGGGCTGAACATGTAAATGTAATTAACAGCCCGAGGTAATGCCTTCCATTCGGGTCTAGTTTCCTGGTGACGTGAGGAGCTCCTCTCAAACCATAACTCAGGCCAAATGTCAGCCCCCCGCCGCCGGGTCTGCTGTCTTTGTTTCTCGGCTCTCAGGGCCGCGTCCCCTGGAAGGACGCCCTAATCCTGTCCATAACTCATCGAACCCACCTGACTTTCTGTCGCTCCCCAGCTCGGTTCTAGTGTCGCGTCTTTGGGTTCCTGGGGCGGGTGCCTCGGCTAAGAAGATTTCTGAATGCCCTGGAATGGCATGCATCGGAGCAGTTAAGATTTGTACTTTGTGAAATAGAGGGGAACTGAATTAAGAGGAAAGGCATTTGTATAGTGTACCCCCCCCCCCCCCCCCCCCAAAGGCCGTGATCCACATCATAACTACCGTCCTCAACATTGATCAGTGTAATAGCATAACGCATCTGACTCTCCCACCTCCAGATGCCTCAAGACGATAACTCGTAGCACGACATGGCACAACTGGAGAGCTAAAAAATGAAGAACAGCATCACAGCCGCCCGCCGACAGCCCCGGTGCCCAGAGGGGACGCCTTCTGTGAAGGGTCCGGTCCTCTGGCTCTGAGGGTCACCGCGGACCCCGTCGGCTGGACAGACTCCACCTTCAGTTTGAAGAGGCCATGTGGAACAGAGAGAACGGAGGGGGAGGCGAGGCGCCTCCCACTTACTGCGTGTGTCTCTGCCTGGCGTACCAGGATTAGGAAAAGTCAAATCCCTCTTGGATCCGCTAGCAGTATCTGTGTTTTTAGAGCTTTCTCCGTCTCACATACACACGAAAACTGTTTGTTTGAGTGAAGAGCTTTCAGCCCTTGTAACCTACTTTATAAACGTTGGTTAAGATAAGCAGGAGGTTATTTTGATGACGGTGGAATCTCAAAAACCCATACAAATGGATTATATTCTGCTCAAAGAATGTAAACAAATGTACTCGAGTGCATCAATTCATCCCGCTACAGCCCAATCCTGAATCCGTTTAGATAAATAACTAGGGGGAAAATGCATTACGTCATGTTTTTGGAGGTAGGTAGTATTTGATTGTATAATATATAAAAACTATCCAAAGAACTATAGAGAAGGTTATCAGGAATTCCCCTGCATGTACCGTCCCTTGGGTTTTATGATAATGTTGAGGATTTTTGTCCATCACTTCCTAATGTCTAGACACAACTGCCCCAGCAGCAGTCTGCGTCTAATTATGTTGGAAGAGGTGGCAAGCAAACCACGTTTATATCGAACTGACCGGTACAGATTGCTTTCACACACGCAAGAGAGGAGCAGGAAATGGCCGTTCGGAGAACAGGGATTAATTGAAATGGAGTAGAGTACTCTGTTACACTCTGAACGCTGATCGCAAGCAGCACTTCCACCTCACAGGGAATGAGATCACCAGCACATTAGCTGCTAACCATTTAGAGCTTAAGCCAACAACTATTGCAAACGTATTAGATTGAGTTCACTTGTCATGTAAATCACATAATCATAGTAATCACAAATCTAAATTCATATACTCTCAATAAACTTAGCAAAGTGTAAAAAAAATTTAAACACAAACTAAATGCCATCTGTAAATAAGTTACACTCCTTTCCACTCCTGACGCTAACAGAAATATCGAAATAAATAATAGAAAAATATTGCAAGAGTATAGCAAAAAAGGCCTTGAAAGACTGTTGTAGTTCTGTTAGGAATCAAATTGCACATTAATCAGATTTAAAGGTTACGCTTCTGTCACCTACTCACACAGCAGCAATACTCGATTGTGTCAGTCACTCACAGTTCTGCCCAAAGACCATTATATATGTCTTATATTTTTTATAAACTGTATATTTAAGGATCTTTTTCTTTAAGTTATATATTTGAAATAAATACAAAATAAAAAGGAAACAATACACGTGTTCAAATGTTATTGCTTTAATTTGAATAACTAAGGTCAACATCTGTATCTATAAAAAAACAGCTTGAACAAGCTTTGTGTATCGCTAAGAAAACATATTTACATGAGAGAGAGAGAGAGAGAGAGAGAGAGAGAGAGAGAGAGAGAGAGAGAGAGAGAGAGAGAGAGAGAGTGAGAGAGAGAGAGAGAGAGAGAGAGAGAGAGAGAGAGAGAGAGAGAGAGAGAGAGAGAGAGAGAGAGAGAGAGAGAGAGAGAGAGAGAGAGAGAGAGAGAGAGAGAAATGACGAGAGAATGCAGCAGTAGAGAGGCGGGGCCAGGGGGATGGAGGCGGGGCCAGGGGGATGGATTCAGGCCGCGTGGGACACCAGGGAGGTGGCAGCGGGGGCGGAGCGAGGAGTCCATCCACCGCTCCATCACTTTAGCTCCACCCCCCTTTTGTTTTAACATCCTGGCGATGCACCAGTGGAGAGAGGGAGCTGTCAATCACACTCTTCCGAGTCGTACTTGAAGTCCTGCATGATCTCCGCCAGAGCACCCTGGGTCTTTATGATGCTGGGGAGGGCGGGGGGGGGAGAGGGGGGGAGAGGGGCACATTTTAGCCACATCCACACAGACAGACACCTCCGACAGAAACAACTACAAGTCTGCATGTCCCCCCAGCTCCTGGAGCCACTCTGGGATTACCCCCCCCCCCTCTAGACCAAAGAACACTGGAGCTCCCAGGTTTTCTGCAGACATTTGAACAATCCAAACCAGTTAAACATCCCAGAGCCGAGGCCCAGTGGGTCTGTGAACGTTTGGAGGCCTCAATATTCCCGTGCAGAGCCTTAGCAGAAGCCTGCGAGGCAGAGTGCACGAAGCGGGAGTTGAGAGGGAGGGAACGGGGCCAGCGAGGGCTGAAAGTAGTAAAAGTCAAAGAGGTTTTCTATTACGGCTGTTCTTACTCCTGCTTGATCTCCTGAATCTTCTCATGACAGCCCTCCTCTTCTGGGTGATCCTGGGCCCTCTGTCTGGCCATCTGCAGCATGGCTGTCTGTTAACAAGGTGCATCACATCACACACGTGCAAACCATTCGTCGGCTTTCAACAGGGCGGACGAAAGGGGAGAGACGGACAACCGGCAAAAAGGCTTCTTTTAACAATCGCCGGGGAATCGCACGCATGGTGATGTATCGCGTTTGTAACTCGAATACGTATTGTTATCAGCCGTATCATAAACGAGGTTTAGTGCCCGTCAAAGAAAGTGCGGTTGAGCGTTTCATGGAATGCAGACCGTTGTAAAAGGTGGGAGAAGAGCCACGGCATTGTGGTCCGACTGGACGAGTCGTGGCCTGAAATAGCTTCTAGGATGAGTGCGGCCGTTCTTTAAACTCACAGTAATCATAAAATGCAAAGAGGCCAGACCTCAAAGACTAACATTATATGGCAAAGCAAAAAAAGAAGAAATTGCCTTTTTTGCTTAGCTGTCGGTTTTAGCCGCGCAAAAATAAGTAGGAAACCAAAGTCATGTAAACCTGAAAACAACAACAACATTTATAAAACCCCCACAGGGGAATTCATTTTGATATGTTAGCCATCCTAGCGACAGGAAGCAATGCTTTTCCACCGGAACTCTGCCACCTAGTGGTGAAACGATAAGTCGCGCATGGTCGTGGATTTATTATTGCCATTCAATCATCACTACTTTCTCAAATGATCCAACCCCGATCTTTAACATTGAGTCATTTAGCAGACACTTATTTCCAAAGTGACTTACAATAATTGGATTACGTAAGTGCTGCATGAACAGCTTTTAGAACAAATGGACTCACTTATCAAAACCAGAATGATGAGGACAGTACGTTTAGTTGAATAAGCTCACAATAGATACCTCTCAGAAATACATATATTATAATTATTTGACCAAACGCAATATTGATATTAGGAAAATGCTACCACTTAACAACGCCATTAATCCTAGTAAAACGTGCAACACTATGACAGGATGAGTAGAGCGCTGCTATGACAGGATGAGTAGAGCTACTATGACAGGATGAGTAGAGCGCTGCTATGACAGGATGAGTAGAGAGCTGCTATGAATGGATGAGTAGAGAGCTGATACGACAGGATGAGTAGAGCGCTACTATGACAGGCTGTGTAGAGAGCTGCTATGACAGGGTGAGTAGAGCTGCTATGAAAGGTTGAGTAGACCACTGCTATGACAGCGTAAGTAGGACACTGCTATGACAGGATGAGTAGAGCTGCTATGACAGGATGAGTAGAGCTGCTATGACTGGATGAGTAGAGCGCTACTATGACTGGATGAGTAGAGCGCTACTATGACAGGATGAGTAGAGCGCTACTATGACAGGGCGAGTACAGAGCAGCTACGACAGGATGAGTAGAGCGCTACTATGACAGGATGAGTAGAGCTACTATGACAGCACGAGCACAGAGCTACTATGACAGGGTGAGTAGAGCTGCTCTCACCAGGTCCAGCTTCTGCTTCTCCTTGTGCTGCAGCGCGTCGATGTGCTCCGCGAGGTCCGGCCGCCGCAGCTCCCCCTGGAGCTGCTCCTTGATGCGCAGCACCTCCGAGGAGATGCCCAGGAAGGCCTGCGTGATCTCGTGGACCAGCTGCCTGTAGTGGTCGAAGTCGTACTGGGGCCCGGTCCGCAAGTACGCCTCATGGCCCCTGGACACACACAGAGACAGTCGATACAGAACGCATACAAAAACACACACACACACACACACACACACACACACACACACACACACACACACACACACACACACACACACACACACACACACACACACACACACACACACACACGGTATTATTTATATTATTAATTATAATACTTTTAATTATTGATTAAAAGTGCAAATTTCTTATTCATTGGTGAATTTATGAACTGGTTGACTCCTTGAATGTGCTTAAACCTAGGATCCCTGTATGCCTAGCTTCTTTGAACAAGCGACTTACTCCTCAAAGAGCCTGTACGCCTCTATTCGCTCTGTTTGGAGGGCGTAGAATCGCCTGATCACGGCTTTAAAGTCTGTAGGTACCTGGAGAGAGAAAGATAATGACAGATGAACAAACGACTAAATCTGTCATATTAGTGGTTCCTGTAGTGCAGATGACTCCGCTCTTATGGGATCCGAACCCATTCACTCACACGATACCAAACTAATATCAGGAGTGAACTGAACCACCTGGCTTGACAGATGACACTGAACCAATAGATCAGATATACCAGTATGTTGATCTGATCCTCATAAAATATGTTTAATATCGCCAAACAGAGTTCAATTCCTCCGAGTATCTCAAAAAGTGCTACTTTTACCCAGACATTAATTGTTTTTCTATCTCTAAACAATCAGTTGAGCCAAACCAGTCCCCACAATAAGTGAGGCTAGTAGCCCCTAGCTAACGCTAGCATCACACATGTGAGTTGTGTGCAGAAGTACACAACACGTACACGACACAAACACACAAAACCAGCCACTCACCATGGTGCTGGTGGAAAGAAGATATAACGAGTGGATTTTTACAACAGAAAAAAGTCTTAGAACAGAAGCTTGTTATCAATATTTCCGAGCATGATTCAGCTGACTGCGCTACCCTCCCACCCGGAAACGGCAAGGAGGCGCTGTTTCAAAATAAAAGCGCAGCTATAGTAGAAATGTCTGACATCCGTAACTCGCATTAGAAAACTCTGATCATTGTTATCCAACATTGTTGGATGTTATCTACAATGTTTAACTCTTCTAGTCTTTAGCTGGACGCATTAAAAAAACAATATTTTATTGTTTTATTTAATTTGTTATGCTGACATTTATTTGTGGCTTCTAGCCCATTCAATGAGTCTCCCCAACTCGAAGCAGAATGGTTTAATTCAGGATTCAGGCTTACTGCACTATGTTAATGCATAACCCGTCAGAGCCCTCTAAAGCAGGAGCTGTTAACAGTTCTACCTGTTGAGGATGCATTGAACAATCCAACAACATAAATCAATATGTCACGCATGGTGCATTAAAAGACTACAGTTGCCCATAGCTTCCTACTGATTATGTTGAGTAAACATTATGCCGACGGAAATAAAGTAGCTCTCAAGGCTAAGCTACTGTACGATGCTGTAAAGACGTGGACACTCCCACGCGGACCATCTTCCTCTGCAGCCCATTGGTCCGTTCAACATCTTCAGCACCACGGAGGCTGAACAGCGACACTCGGTCACACGGCTGGACGAAGATGAGAAGATGCCGCTAACTGTAGTCCACTTTTTTGGGGTTACTGTGTCAATATTTTCCGGGTGGTTTCGTTCCCGTGTGTCGATCATGCACAGTGTGGACGCAGACATGAATCGATCCCTCCGTCTCTCGTGTGGAACTCAATAGCCCCCCTATTCGCTCATCGTGCAACCGCCTGGTGTCGTCCAACTCTGCAAGAGAGGAAGCTAATTCTCACCAGATATGCATTAGCTGTCAGCCTCTGTGTATCTGGTATTTTTTTTATTTTCTTCCGCCTCGAGACGGATGACCACATGCAGCCAGACCTCCAGTAGCCTTCGTCTGTTTAGTTCCGAATCAGCAGGAACAGCAGCCCGTGTGAGGGAACCGCGTTCCGCACGCCACTGCAGCCCCGTGGCCGCCGACCACCGCCGCCTGGTGACATGACCGCTCGGGGCAGGAAGAAAAGGATCGGAGCTCTAGAGACAGACGGACACGTGGATCCAAACAGCGGCGCGGAGAGGAGCCCTCAGCTGGAGGTCCTGGTTCCTCTGGTCCCCTGGTCTATGGTGATGGATAGTGGCAAAAAGACCCCCACTGCCTCCTCTACTGTCTGAGGTCTGAGAGCCCCACAATATCCACCCTGAACCCCGACCCCTCCTCCCCCACGGGCCTACTCTGAAAACTTAGAATATTGTTGCAATCGTGGGTAAAAAACAAAAAACCCTGAGCTGATGGAGAGTTGAAATTTTCTTTATTTTTTTTTAATCTCAGATGCACGTCCACGTAAGATTGCGATCAGTCTAGCCCCAACTCCACCGTGGTCTCACCCAGGCCACCCGGTTCACTGGGTCACTCGCCTCGGTCCGCTTTCTTGCAAAACCATGGGTTGCATCCAGAGCATAGCCTGTAAGTCACGAATCAAACGGGAGAACATCATCGTGTACGACCTGTCCGCGACCATCGACCACTGTCCGACCATCATCGAGGAGAACTCGCCGATAGTGCTTCGATACAAGACGCCTTACTTCAAAGCCTCCGCGAGGATCGTCATGCCTCCCATTCCCCGCAACGAGACTTGGGTGGTGGGCTGGATACAGGCATGCACCCAGATGGAATTCTACAATACCTATGGAGACGTTGGCATGTAAGTACATCCCCCCCCCCCCCCACCCCGCCCCTCATCCCCATCTCTCCATTCCAGTCCACTATAGACGAAGCCAACGAGCGTTTTTCTCGTGTGTGTAATGTCTACGGCGGGTGTCAACATCTCGTGTGGTCACCGTCAGGGTGTGACGGTTCGTATGCATGCATGCATCGTGCACGGTGACACGGTCTCTCCGCGCACGGTGACACGGTCTCTCCGTGCACGGTGAACCGTGCTGGACCGCTCATGTTTCCGTTCCCACGGGCTCGCTCTCACTCCGTGTGCACGTAGCGCGACCAGCAGGTTAACTCTGTCTGTCTGCTTCCTGGATTCAAAACGCCCACCGACAGATTCTGTTCCTGTGACTTTGGCATCAAAATAGCGAGCCAGCTATAGATGAGCCCAACAACGGTTGGAGCCTGTGCTCCAACACTCACTGGACCCATGGGGCGTGGGGGTGGGTGGGTTGGGGGGGGGGGCATGTTATTTCTGACAACCGCCCATGTTATTTCTGCTATCATACAAGATATCCGATTTATGTGGACACCGATTCACTAGCCGACTCTACTGCTCCAACTGACAACTTCAGTCACATTGGCCTACAACCAGGTTGTGGACATATGCAATGAGACGCAGGGTTCAGTGAGGCGTGTGTGCGTGCGTGCGTGCGTGCGTCTGTGCTAATTAGCGTGTCAATTCGCTGAGGAAGGCGAGAAGGGAAAAGCTTAAGCTCATGTTACCAGATGGGTGTCCCCTGTTATTATCTACCAGATAACGATAGTAATGATCTGGCTCACAAGGAGAGGTCGATAATCCACACACACTCAGTGGACCCCCCTGACACTATCCTCAGTGCACACACACACACACACACACACACACACACACACACACACACACACACACACACACACACACACACACACACACACACACACACACACACACACACACACACACAGCATGGTCCATGCATGCCGTTGACATGGCTGCCATATGTCTGCAACGTGTATCCCTCTTAAACAACAGTTAAAAAACCCAACTCTTGCGTGTCTTACCCACAATCCCCCTCTCCTCCTGCCTGGCCTCCGTCTTACCCACAATGCTCCTCTCCTCTCCCCTGGCCTGTGTCTTACCCACAATGCCCCTCTCCTCTCCCCTGTGTCTTACCCACAATGCCCCTATCCTCTCCCCTGGCCTCCATCTTACCCACAATGCCGCTCTCCTCTCCCCTGGCCTGTGTCTTACCCACAATGCCCCTCTCCTCTCGCCTGGCCTCCATCTTACCCACAATGCCCCTCTCCTCTCCCCTGGCCTGTGTCTTACCCACAATGCCCCTCTCCTCTCCCCTGGCCTGTGTCTTACCCACAATGCCCCTCTCCTCTCCCCTGGCCTGTGTCTTACCCACAATCCCCCTCTCCTCTCCCCTGGCCTGTGTCTTACCCACAATGCCCCTCTCCTCTCCCCTGGCCTGTGTCTTACCCACAATGCCCCTCTCCTCTCCCCTGGCCTGTGTCTTACCCACAATGCCGCTCTCCTCTCCCCTGGCCTGTGTCTTACCCACAATGCCCCTCTTCCCCCCCCCCGCCGCCACAGGTCGAGCTGGGAGCTGCCGGAGCTGCGGGAGGGCCGTGTGCGGGCCATCAGCGACTCGGACGGCGTGAGCTACCCCTGGTACGGCAACACCACGGAGACGGTGACGCTGGTGGGCCCCACCTCCAAGCCCTCCCGCTTCGTGGTCAGCATGAACGACAACTTCTACCCCAGCGTGACCTGGGCGGTGCCGGTCAGCGAGTCCAACACGCCGCTGCTCACGGGCATCACGCGCGACCAGAGCTTCACCACCTGGCTGGTGGCGCTCAACACCACGTCCCGCGAGAAGATCCTGCTGCGCACCGTCAAGTGGCGCATGCGCGTGGACGTGCTGGTGGACCCCGCCCTGCCGCTGGGCTGCCGGGCGCGGCTGGCGGGCCGGCTGCACCAGGACCAGCCCCGCCTGCTCACCCGCATGGAGCCCGTCCCCCCCAACGCCATGGGCCGGCCCAACGCCAACGACGCCCAGGTGCTGATGTGGCGGCCACGCCGGGGGCCCCCCCTCGTGGTCATCCCTCCCAAGTAGCGCCGTGCGGGGGGGGGGGGTCTGGGGGTGGGGGGAGAGAGGAACTGAGGGGATCTCACCGGGCCGTGACGTTAGACTCACACCGGGGACGCGGGGCGCCGTGGAACGCTGCGACCCGGGAGCGGAACGACCAGCAGCGGGAAGGGGGGGGGGGACAGGGGGCCGGAACACACAAACACACAAACACGGTTAAAACCTGCGTGATGAGCAGTGCTGGGTGGGCCCCCCCCCCCCCCTCGCCTTACTCCCCCCGTCGCTGCCTTCCACTCCTCTGGCTCCCAGGAAGGACATCTGGCTCCTCTTCTACGGCTGTCTGGGGGGGGGGGGGGGGGGGGGACTTTACCCCGACCTCGCCCGGCCCGCCCAGTGTTTGTGTCCCGTCAGAAACAATCCTCAAGCTGAGCGTTGGTTGCCATGCAAACCTGTAGCAGGCCCGAACAACAACCACCGCTCTGGTCCCCCCCCCCCGACAGGCTCCAGACTTTAACAATCAAGCCTACAAAACAAGAACAAAAACAGAAATAATCAGTGAGATTCTTCAGCCTTAATGACGTGGAATACCGGCGTGCTCTCGACTGCACAGGGGAACGCAGTGCGCCGAATGTGTTACCACACAAGACTGACATGTGTGTCCAGCCAAGGTATGGCTTGTCGATGGGGACTTAAAACAGTCGTATGAAGAATTGTATTTTTGCGTGTGTGTGTGTGTGAATGAATGTGTGTGTGTGTGTGTGTGTGTGTGTATATGTGTGTTTGTGTATGTGTGTGAATGTGTGTGTGTTTGTGAATGTGTATGTATGTATGTATGCGTGTGTGAGCGTGTATGTGTGTGTGTGTGTGTGTGTGTGTGTGTGTGTGTGTATGTATGTATGTATGTATGTATGTATGTATGCATGTATGTACGTGTGTATGTATGTGTGTGTGTGAGCGTGTATGTGTGTGTGTGTGTGTGTGTGTGTGTGTATGTATGTGTGTGTGAGCGTGTGTGTATGTATGAATGTATGTATGTATGTATGTGTGTGCGCGTGGACATAGATCTATGTATACGTGGGCGTATGTCCTTATAGCTCATCTCAGCCTATGACAGGGCCTGATGGCAGGTCTTTGACTTGCTGCTCTGCCGCACCATTCTGCCTCCATATAGTATCACCGCTCCATCCACGACACGCACCACGAGGACTTCTGCACAAAACAAAGAGCAGAAGCTGGAGCCTTTGTTATTGCGTTTAGAGGAAGCGACACACGGCTTTGCTTTGATCATCTGCACAAAACGTGTGCGTTTAGGGGGATTCATCAGACGGCTTTGCAAAGCATTTGATCATGAATACTTTTAACTGGACGTCTAAAAAACGTGATTGTTATTCTCTCTGGGGAATTTCTTTCTGCCAGCGGTGAAAAAAAAACACATTGATGACAACTTTGTAGAAAAAAAACCATTCCCTTTGCGAGACTAATCCTATCCAGTGATTTTATAAGTCCTCAAATTGACCGCCTGTCTAAGGCTGGGTAGGGGGGGGAGGTAACTGGTTTCAATATTTACCCCTAAAAGCTTTGAACGAAAAACAAAGATGGTGTTCTAAGGGAACAGCATTCACTTTAAGTGGCGTGTAAGGTATTTTGGCCTTGTCAGAATTATACTAACAGTATGACATTTTCTAACTGTCTTTTTCTGCAAAAAGCCTTTCATGTGAAGAAAAAAAAAAACAATCAGCCAAAATGGAGTTCCGCTCAAACTCTATTTTTTCAATCACATTGATTCAGTACAGTTGAACGGTCGAGGGGTCTCAGTTGTGTTTCTAGATGCACCGCCCTCAGTGAGCCGGTAGGGGGTGCTCACGCTGAAATGTGGTTAGGACCCTCGAAAGCAATGACGTAAGATAGACTGTGGGAGTAATCATTAAACGACCCAGGTGCAAACCATCCATGCCTTCCAACACAAACATACACACACGCACGCACACTCGCACGCTCTCTCTCTCTCTCTCTCTCTCTCTCTCTCTCTCTCTCTCTCTCTCTCTCTCTCTCTCTCTCTCTCTCTCTCTCTCTCTCTCTCTCTCTCTCTCTCTCTCTCTCTCTCTCTCTCTCTCTCTCTCTCTCTCTCTCTCTCTCTCTCTCTCTCTCTCTCTCTCTCTCACACACACACACACACACACACACACACACACACACACACACACACACACACATAACTTATGTAGTGTTATATGAGCCATGCTCATGCAAAGGGCTGTTGCCTGTTACTTCACATAAAAAGCCCCGAAGCATTAGATTGTTGGATGGCAGGTGAATCTAGTGTTTTGCTACAGTTGTGGATATCAAGTCACACAACCACAGTCCTGACTCCTGACCTAAGAGTCAGATATCAATGGCACGTAATGCTGGCGGTGGTTCGGTTACTTCATATCACCAGAAGGGGCCTCCACACCACGTTAAATGCATCCCAAAATAATTATCCCAAAAAAACAAAGAAACTGTTTCTTGAGCAGGTTTGTGACGTCACGCGAAGGCGTGAATTCAAGCAGGGTGGTCGATGTGTTACCGTGGTAACTGAAGTCAATGCCTATTATGGGATGATTAAAAGGGAAACCCGTTTTTTGACCATAGCCATTAGACTCCTTGGTGTTGGTGGAAATGTATTTTTTCATTTTTTTTATCTGTTGTTTTGCCCCCTTCCCTGGGTGTTGTCTGTGTCTCCAGCGAGTCGTTCCTGCGTGACGACCCAAAGTGTCTCTTAAAGTTACAGATGTGCCTGCCCGAGTAGCCGGGATGGGCGGGGCTTACAGAGGTGTCGGCAGCGACTCATTCATGGACATCCATTCACCTGACTGACTGGAATGTAACACGTATGTGGGATGGTCTCGTCATTATGATTGTATAACAAAAAAAAAAAAAAAACAAGGGACGGATCTGGATGTTTTGGGAACTGGCTGAACTTTGCATGCAGTCTTTCTAAAAACCATTAAAAACAACTAAAAACCCATGATGGCCAGGATGATGGTGTCAGCGTATTCTTATCATTTGGAGAATGCAGGTACACTTCAAATGGCAGTAAGCTCCCCCATGTCTGCAGACATCATTTAGGCTGTTGTGTACTCGGATGTTTCAACAACTAAAGAGGGTGGACAAATATATCGGACAGAAAATCAATTCTGTGAAGAAATGTGTAACAAAATATGACCTGCGTTCATATTACAGGATGAAATTGTGCTTTCAGTGTACATAAAAGATCTGGGGGCACACACACACACAAACACTTGGAAAACATAGTCGTCCACAATACCCGCTTTATTTATCAAGAAACTAAAACATACGTGGTCCTGACCTATACCGACACGTTACACTCACACACACACCGAATCATTCACCTACTTTGGAGATCCCACCATTCAGATACTTCTCGTAACATTACCGTAATAAAACACCTTGAAGTCCCGTCACACTCCCAGACGGGTTCAAAACACCCCACTGATTTCATGATTTCAGAGACTTTCAAATCAAACAAAGTTGAATCAACATAACCTTTTGGATTATCGCTATCCATCCCACTAGTCATTTATAATCCTAAACATAATTTTTGCCCATTCCATGACACCATTAAACAGTAAATTAAAGTACAATCAAGTATACTATGGGCTAACAGTTAGCTCTTTATATTAGCTCTCTGTTTGAGTAACTGTTTACTGGTTACACAATACCAACATTAAACACAGGTCGGATGGTAGGGGGGGAAGAGAGAGAAAACAAATGTTTTTTTTTTAAATAAAAGAAATACATTTAGTACATCGTAATGCCCAGCCACAATAAAACATGGTTCCGTAAATCAACGTTAAAAGGAAAACTCAGCCACAAGAGACAGAAATGAGAACGTAATACCACCTCTCCAAGCCTTCGGACCAGGCTTGGACGGGATACACAAACACTACTCATTATTGGATGCTCCAACACTGCAGGGATGGATAGTCACCAATAGGAAGCCTTCTCTCGCTCATCATCTGGGAAACCGTTCAGCCCACATGCCTGGATCAGGTCACGCCGGTTTGGCAGTAACAAGAAATTGCAGTCCAACAAGTAACTGTAATAGTCAGTCAGTCAGTCATGGATTAAATTGTCCTCACGTGTCTCTGCACACACGGCAGCCAGCAGTTCAAAGATTGTCAAGTGGTGGTGACCGAGTCGACATAAGAAACTAGTTTGGTCACTTCTTCTTCCCCCTCCTCCTCCTCCACTCCATGGGTGGTCTTCCTCACCAAGGCACTTGTTGGTGTTCGGAGACTCGTGGTCAACCCTCCCCCAGCTGATGGAATAAACCCTTTGGTCTCTCTCTCTCTCTCTCTCTCTCTCTCTCTCTCCCTCTCTCTCTCTCCAAAGACTTTCAACCACGTGGGTGACATCATCTACGACCTATGACCTCCCTTTCTCTCTCTCTCTCTCTCTCTCTCTCTCTCTCTCTCTCTCCAAAGACTTTCAACCACGTGGGTGACATCATCTACGACCTATGACCCCCTCTCTCTCTCTCTCTCTCTCTCTCTCTCTCTCTCTCTCTCTCTCTCTCTCTCTCTCTCTCTCTCTCTCTCTCTCTCTCTCTCTCTCTCTCTCTCTCTCTCTCTCTCTCTCTCTCTCTCTCTCTCTCTCTCTCTCTCTCTCTCTCTCTCTCTCTCTCTCTCTTTTCTAGTGTAGGACGCCCTTCGGTTCCTCTGGAGAGTGTCTGTGCGTGTGTCCGCTATGCTCTGCTGGGGTTGGGTGCGGTCTTCCCCTCGTATCCGTACAGGAAGGTGGCCGCGATAACCAGCAATGCTCCCATGAAGAAGACGCTGCGAACAGGAAAACACCGCGTCAACACCCACCTCAGCATGGCGCTGGAGGGACACGGGCGTGGCCCAAGCGTACGATACGATGGAAACACGAGGAGGCTCAGTGTGCGAACGTGGGGGGAGGGTAAAGTTCCATAGGCACGATGATCAAGGAGTGGATCTACATGAATGGAATTTTGTTAGGGTGTGTTTATATTTTCTGTGGGTCTTTGTATTGGTGAGTGTGCGTCTTTCCCTTTGAATTAGTGAGTGAAGGAGCTAGCGAGTGAGTGAGTACGTGTGCGTTTGTGTCATGTCTTTTTCTTTCCTCTGTGCGCATTCAGGGTCTGTCTGCATAGGTAAATATTTGCGTTTCTGCATGCGTGCGTGTCTCAGGGTGCGTTTCTGCGTGCGTGTCTCAGGGTGTGTGTGCGTGCGTGTCTCAGGGTGTGTGCGTGTGCGTGTGTGTGTGTGTGTGTGTGTGTGCGCGCGAGTGTACCTGGTGGGGTCAAAGTCCTGCAGCAGGAAGTAGGAGATGAGGGTGGAGAGGATGATGGACAGCGAGGTGGCGAAGCCCTTCAGGATGTTGTCGGCGTACTTGATGACCGCCGCGATGACCAGACCGCCCAGCGCCTGAGGACAACAAACACACACACGGGCCAGATGGGAACAGGCACCGGCCAACGACCTACTCCGGGACACTGTCGGGTCGGAACGGGACGGGACGGGGGGGGGGGGGGGGCGGCCATCCATGAAGAACAATATTTTAAAAGATGGTCCATGTCTCTGAGGTCTGGAGCGCCAGACGCCTTTGGGACGCGTTCGGAATAGAACAAGCGAAACTAATGTACACAACCTGGGTATTAGTTATAGTACTTAGTTGTGTACCATCTTATCCTAGTTATCTTTGTTGCATACAGGGGATGAGTTAACCTCGCGGTTGTTAGTGCTTGGCACTGAGTTTTATGAACATCCTTACTGTACCTGTACTGTACCGAGATATATTTCTCTCCTTCTTCTGACAAATGTACTTATTGTAAGCTGCTTTGGATAAAAGCGTCTGCTAAATACCCTAAATGTAAATGGTATATAGCAGAGTGTCGAGGATGTGGAAGTTCTTTACAGGGAAAATAGCATTTCTCTCTGCTGGGCTGAGTCACTTGGTTACCCTTGGTTACACTGCGTACTACAAATGGACATTTCTGGGTCAGCGTTTGCATTTGTTTCCCCCGTTGTCATGGCGTCTCGTCGCGTGTTGTCTTGGCGTACCCTGACGTTCGACAAGAGAGCCGGAGCACTCAGAGTAAGGGGAAGTCATCGAAGTGAACATAAAGGTCACAGATTGACCTGTGACCTGTTGAGGAGTTATTGATCGATTATTGATCGATTATTGATCGATTAGCGTTACCTGCAGCGCCACCACGGTCCAGGTGATGCCGTTGTACCCCTGGAACATTCCGGACTCGCTCACGCGCTCACCGTCGTAGGCCAGCATCCCAAACAGCCCAAACACCAGGCCAAACAACCCTACACACAGACAGACGCACACAAAACTGAAAAACTCACTAAACACATATCTTTAAACTATATAAATATGGCCCAGAGCGATAGAATCCTACGTTTGCTGCGTCCGATTTCAGAAGAACATGAACATTGAACCTAATATTGTCGTCTCCCAGTGAATGAAGACGCATTTTTTAAGACAGAAAGTCTCGACTCTGCAGTGTGTGTCGTTTGGGCCACGACCTGCTGTTGTTACACAAAAACAACCTAAATTCATTAAAACGTACATTCTCTCCCGGTGTTATGCAGCATATCTGCATTTCGGAAGCTCTTTCTGACTTTAATGAACCAGTGAAGTGAAAATAACATGATATCAATTATTTTCTACACTCTGATTATATCAGATGCAGGCTCTGGAAATCCTGCGCTAACACGCAGTGCTACGTCACGGTCTTTCACACGCAAGAGCTTTCAAAAACGCACGAGTCGCTGGCTCCCAGGTATATAAAAAAAAAAAAAAACATAAAAATAAACTGGACAGGGACATTCATCTCTGCAGACACGGAGGGGCGACAAAAAGCTGAGCTGGCTCTCTGGGAGCACAGAGAAAAGGCGCACCAGCGTTTGTGATCACAGCCAGGCTGCGATGCTAATGCCTACTCATCCCTTTTACAGTACGGCAATAATGATAACACATTCAAGGTGAGGCAGAAGGACACACGGACGACAACACGACCTCGTTGTGGAGGTCGGCCCTCGTGGACATGAGGTTGCTGTTCCTTTTGCAGCAGCGGACCACCATGACATTGTCAATTGTTTTATAATAATTTTGTGAATTACAAATATTCTTAAATATCATAGAAATTGACACATGCTCACATCACATGGAAGCATGGTCATATATGAATTTGCTTGCTTTGTCGAAGCAGCCAAATTAAATGACTATTTTTAGAACGATCTGAAAGTGAGAAAAGCAACCAAATGTTTGCATTTCAGAGGCCAAAATCAGCAAATATTCGGTCCCTGTACTCGATAAAGGATTGAAACGATGACACAGTTTACCACAATGAGCATGCATTATGGATCCATCTATCCTGTAACTGTTGGATAGTGGATAGATGCACTGCGATGAAGCGTGAGAGAGAGTGCAGCCACATTCTTCTCCCACCCCCTGGGGAGAGCTGGCTGTGACACGACAGCAAAGAAAAATAAATCCCAAGAGTGAGTGAGTGAGTGAGTGAGTGAGTGAGTGAGTGAGTGAGTGAGTGAGTGAGTGAGTGAGTGAGTGAGTGAGTGAGTGAGTGAGTGAGTGAGTGAGTGAGAGATGGGAAGAGATAAAGACAGAGACACAGAACCACACAAAGAGAGTACGAGACGGGGAGAGATAAAGACACAGAGAGAGACTGACACAGAAAGACAGAACCACACAGAGACAAACAGACAGACAGAGCCCCAGAGAGAGGGATCAGGGACAAGAGACAGAGACACAGAGACAGATGCCCATGTATAAGGGATGACCGAGACAGAGACCCAGATAGAGGGAAAATGGACTACAGGACCCAGAGAGAGGTAACATGGACTACAGGACCCAGAGAGAGGGAACATGGACTACAGGACCCAGAGAGGGAAAATGGACTACAGGACCCAGAGAGAGGGAACATGGACTACAGGACCCAGAGAGAGGGAACATGGACCACAGAGACCCAGAGAGAGGGATCATGGACTACAGGACCCAGAGACAGAGCCCCAGAGAGAGGGATCATGGACTACAGGACCCAGAGACGGAGCCCCAGAGATCAGGGACGACAGAGACAGAGACACAGAGACAGAGACCCATGTATAAGGGAGGAAAGAGACAGATCCCCAGAGACGGGGCCCCTAAGCAGCAGTGCCAGAGGCCGGCCCGGACCTAGCTGGATGTTGCGGACCCAGACGCTCTGCTTGCTCTCCTTCAGGATCTTCTCGAAGTAGACGCCCGCGAAGCCGCTGGAGCAGCAGGCCACCAGCACGGCCGCCACGCCCACAAACTGGGTCCCCGTCGCCGGGGCCTCCGTCTCCTTGGCTCCTGTGGTCTCCGAGGGCCACTGGGAACACGGAGGAGCAGGAGGAGAAGCATTCAGCCATTACCCAGAAAGCACTCTGTCACCCCAAAGATCTGTGCTGAAACTGGATCCGACCAGCTTCTCTGCGTCGCAAAAACATGAACTTGATTTGAGGCGTACTGTAAACGTATCCGATACCCTCCCCTCATGAACAGATCGTCATTGTGGGAATCAGGAAACCAATGCTGCAACTCGCTGCCAAGGAATGGTATTATTTAGAGCAGAGTTGAGAGCAGATACATTCTTACTGCTTCCAATCAGTAGATAATATGTACTAGTTAGCCTTCCAGCAGAGGCTTCTATCCAAAAGGACTTCAGTGAGCTCGGCATGGCCTTACGGAGCCTCATGCCGACCTGGGTGGCCCTCGGGTCCGCCCCTCACATTGGGCATCAAACCCAGAACCTTTGGGCTGGGGCTCGATCCCCCTAGCCCAGTCTTTCCCAAAGACTGGGTCGTGAGCCACATGTGGGTCGCTGGAGATTTGAATTGGGTCGCCAAATAAATTGAGCCAAAAAAATACGTACTTCCTTTCTTTTTTTACACATTAGCATTTTTACAACTTTCAACAAGAAACATGTTTTTGATAGTTTTTTAAATAACTTGTGAGAAGCCAAAACAAGGAGATGTGAACTCCGCCTAAATGCATTTATTTGGTCTCATTTAGGGCCGAGTATTTAATACGTGTATTATGTTTTCAATAGCAAATGCATTAAACAAAGTCGTGATTCATGTCTTCGGAATGGCTGGTTTAAGTTCATACCTAAGGGGAATCGGAATTGGCAGTAAAAACTTTCAGGAATGTTCATTTATGCACAAATTTGTTCTTCTCACGATTTTATAGATAAGGCCATATTGTGATTTGGGTTTGTAATTTAAAACAAATGGGTCCCCAGAAAAAAAAGTTTGGGAAACACTGCCCTAGCCCCTAGATCCATCCCGTAGCTTTATTGCCCTCACTAGGCCTCATGGTACCACTATGAGGTCACATAGTGACCTCATAGTGGACACAGGTCCGTGTCACCCAATACCAGCGTGCCCCTGTGGGTCGTACCTGGACCAGAGCGACGCCGGCCATGAGGATGAGCAGCGAGAGCCACTGGTACACGCCCAGCCGGCGGCCCAGCATGGACACCGAGAACAGCGCCGTGGTGAGGATCTTCAGCTGGTACGTCACCTGGGGGAGAACCACAACGCAGGGGGAGAACGTGTTGGGGCGGCGAGGGGTATCGGCGGAGCCGGAGCAGCAGACGGAGGGTTTGTACTGCTACTGCTAAGTAAAGTGTCATTAATGGGCAGCTTGGGGTTGGGACATATCTGCTCACTGATGCGTACGGGTCATAGTAGTTCAGGTAGAGCGTGGGCACGCATCTTTCCGCTGAAGAGGAAGATGTCTAACTAACCACTAGATTATAGTCGCCCCCAGTAGTAGCTAGTTAACCATCCATGACACACGTGCAGATGTATGTTTTCACTGCCAGTGTTTAGTAATCTTCCACCGGTCCGAGTCCGGTGGTGACTTTACCTGGTAGGTGGCAGCGTCGAGGTTAGACAACGCCACGTAGAGCAGGTTGTTCTGCAGGGTGTAGATCCCGGACGGAACCGCCAGTTTAAGGGTGTCTATGGGCTTGTGGAGGATTTCCTGGCGAAGGATGCTGTTGAGGGCTCGAAGGCTGTAGTCTAAAACATACCAGGACAATAAATCATGTTCAAACTAAACAACTTTAGGGTATTGATGATGCTTATTCCGACCCGGAAGATTACAACATAAAAGAAAAAAGGAAAAATAAAGACATATTTGTAGACCGTTCACTCTGCTTACTGTGTTCCTTTAAGACGAGCAGAAGACAAGCCACGATCTTCATCAGCTCTGCGACCACCACGGCGGAGGAGGCCAGGTACCGCGGGCCGTCCCCCTGCAGGGTGCGGGAGTACCGCATGGTGAGCACCAGCGACGTGGTCTGGAACACCAGAACGCCCAGGGACAGGTACTTCAGCCTGGGGGACGCCATGGTCCACTAGTCGGTAGTCAGGCCTGAGAACATTAAAAAAATAAGTGATGAAAAAATACAGGGAAGAGAAGGGGTTGGATTTATTCGTTTTGGCTGTTAACTATGATACGTGAAGATATAAAGATGTAACGAAAGAAGGAAACAGAATGCTCTCACCTCTCTTGATACTTCCAGAGACAGCCTGTTGAGAGCAGCTTCAGATCAGCCAGTCGACTTCGTAACATTAAAGACTCCGCATCGGGTAGTATGATGAACAGCAGTATCCTAGTATCCTTTATTTCAGATAAGAGTTAATTCAACAGAGTGTTGCAATGTAAATAGTGACTGCAATGTCAACAGAGCTGTCAGAACAGACGCTCCAGTGCCCGCGTCCATGTACCTCAACCGTCCGTCCTCACGCCGACAAACAGCTCTGCACAAGCTCCTACATTTAAGCCCATTTTAGCTCAATTCTCGCATGTTTCATTTATATTAGCGATTAGTTGCAAGTGTCTTCTTAGAGAAGGCTGAACTTATCAAGGAAGCGAGCACCAGATCGAATGACTTCCGTGTAGTGGTTCTTTTCTCTGGTCTCTTGCGGCGTACCGCCCCCATCAGGCCGGGGACGGTATTGGCCGACAAATGTATCTTGGCTTTCTTTTTTTCTATCTTTTTCGTTTTTTCTGTCTACTGTCCACTATTCAATCTGATATTCAATACTGGTATGAAACTTAATTTTGCATTTCAAAACAAAACACCAGAAGACGAGTTTGAGGGTCTAACAGGATCCAAACTTTATTTCAGAGAGTATGTGACGATTCCATTTATTTTCATCAGACAGCTTTTGTTCTTTCTCATTTGACCAATCTTACTTCATGTAATTAATACACATACATATATATGTATATACATATAGATATACATACATATACACATATACATGTATATACATACATATATAATATTAACTACTTATGGTTAACAGAACGAAAATACAATTAAAATATAAAACAGACTATTTACATGCATACGTAACAAACATTACCATGCATAGTATTGAGTGGAAATAGGCTCCACAGGCACGGTAACACATTATCGTGGATTTAACAACCATGTAAAACAGAACATGTCAACGTTGGAATACAACATTGACACAAACGTTTGTGTGTGTGTGTGTTTTATTAGTCTTTCAATTCAACAGACTACAATGGAAAATAAATCCATTCAAACGTTTAAGCTGGTTTCCAAAGGTAAAATTAAACAAATAAAATATAAAAATTTGGCAGACTAATATGATTTGGTCTTGGACATATTGCTGTTGTATTACGATTAACACTAGAGCAAATGATTGTCTGTGGCTCTGGCAGAGAGACAAGGCGACGCTCCGATCGACCCACCCTATAGTACGGTTATCAACGACTGTACAATTAAACACCCTGGCATTGGTAGAAAAAAATGATAATCAAAAGAACAATTAAAGTGGCACAGATACACTGATTGTAGTAAGGCAGACACATTGACTTCAGAAAGATATTCTTTAAGAGACAGACAACATACTACATAATGTTTATAATAACCAATATTTCACCGTCAACTGGTTTGTCCACTAATTTGTATTCTGCAAAAAAAAAGAAATGGTCTCATCAAAACTATAATGCAAGTAGCAATACTAACATATGATTTTTGCATAAAGTCTTTCAAGCCTGTTACAGATTGCCGGCAGGTATTTGTGTCTCCAAAGGTTGGACACTGGCTAGTTGTATGTTTGCGTTGCAATTTCTCCCTACATTGAGGCTATACCCTAGCCTGGTTCTACCAGACTCTCGTACTTAAATTCAAATTGAGCGGAAGTACTTAGGCGGGCGGAGCCAGGCTAGCTATACCCAAGTGCATGGAACACAATGTTGTTTCTAGAATGAAGGCACACAGCTGTAGCAAAGCTATTTAGACCACAGGCTGCAGAAGGGAACATTTTGCATTGTCGTTCTCTGAATTTGCATTTCTGTACATGCAACCGATATTTATATTGAAAAAAAATCAGTTAGTAAGGGCAGGCCCTAGGACCTAGAACCTAGAACGTGACATTGACGGCTAGCGTGGAGCCTGTAAAACACGGG
Source organism: Gadus chalcogrammus (assembly GCF_026213295.1). Classification (NCBI taxonomy): domain Eukaryota; kingdom Metazoa; phylum Chordata; class Actinopteri; order Gadiformes; family Gadidae; genus Gadus; species Gadus chalcogrammus. Next base: position 30,915,523 of record NC_079423.1, read on the forward strand.
AACCGTCCCTCCAAAGGTGACCCGGGATCGGGACGTTCTGTCGTCGCAGGTCCTTCCCCGACCTTCTGCTCTTACCCTCACCGGCGGGACGCGATCCGCTCTTCTTCTGCTCCTCGTGGGGAGACACAGTGGGGCGCCCGGGACCCCCCCCGACAGGGCTGGGGGGGGTCCATCCAGACCGCGGTTAAGACTCAGAACATCACCTTCGTTTTTTTTTTGGTATTCAGAAGCTTTAGTTTTCTAACAGACGATACTCGACAAAAACCCTATAAAAAAAAAAAAAAAAACACACACAGTACTCTTAAGTGCAATAAATGACAGACGACAAAAAGAGATGAAAACAGAACACGTCTCAAAACGGGAGACAGATGAGTAACATGACGAGTGAAGTGTCGTATTCTTTTGGACTACATAAAGACGAAGAGTCCGGCGTCCTCCACCTCCTCCTCCTCCTCTCCTCCTCCTCCTCCTGGGTCGGGGGGGGGGGGGTGACCCCCCTGACCCTAGGCGAACACCTGCATGCCCCCCCTCTGCGCCGGCTGCGAGGCGGGGGGCGCGGCCGGCGGCTGCAGCAGCAGCTGGCCCTGCTCGGGAATGTGTGTGTGGCGGGAGGAGGGGAGCGCGTGGCGGGGGTTCCCCAGCGGGGTGGGGCTGGTGGTGACGTCGGACCAGTCTGAGTTGGAGTGGGGCGAGGACGAGGACCAGGGGTCGGGGGACTCGGGCGACGGGGTGAGGTACGGATGCTCGCTGGGCGGGTGGGCCGGGTGGCCCGGGGTGGTCCCGTCGGAGCCGGCGGTGGAGTAGCCGTGCTGGGAGGGCGGCGTGGGGTACTTATCCACCGGGCTGTGCCGGGCCTGGTAGGGCGGCAGCGGGCGCGGCTGGCTCTCCGCCATGCCGTGGGGGCCGTGGCCCAGGGCGTGGCTGTGTGGCCGCTGTAGGGCGTGGCCCATGCCGTGGCCCAGCGCCACCTGCTCCGGGAGCTGGTACATCATGCCCTGGTGCGGCGGCCGGCCCAGGTGGCCCTGGCCCTGCGTCCCGCCCTGGGCCTGCTGCACCGGGCCGCCCTGGGGGCCCTTCAGCCCGCCCGCCTGGCCCCCTCCGGGCCCCGCCGGCATCATCTGGAAGGTGACGATGGGGGGCAGCTGCTCCCGGCTCATGGTCACGTTCATGGGGCCGCCCATGGTGCCAGGGCCGCGGTGCTGGCCCATGCCCGGGTGGGCCCCCGTCATGGGGTGGGGGACCAGGCCGAAGAGGTGGCCGCCGTAGCTCTGCTTGGGCATGCGCACCCAGGCCTGCTGCTGCCCCAGCATGTGGCTGACGGGGGGCAGCAGGGGGCGGGGGGCGCCCGGGCCGGTCAGCAGGGAGGGCGGGGTGGCCGCGGGGGCCACGGCCCCCGGGGGGTCCCCGGTGTAGGAGTGCGGAGACTCCAGGGAGTCCACGGGGGACATGGTGACGGAGGCCTCCGGGAGACCGCCCGCCGCCTTGGGGGCGTTGGCGGTGGCCCCCGCCGGCCCCCCGCCGTTCATGGCCCCCGCGGCCCCGCCCACGCCCACGCCGGGCCCCTCCCCGCCGGTGGGCTTCTTCCTCCGCTTGGCCTTGGGGTCCTTCAGCTCCTTGGCCCCGGGGCCCACGCCGCCCACCTTGGCGCCGCCGGCGCTCCTCCGGCTCTTCTTGCCCTGGGGCCCCGGCCGCATGCCGATGAAGGCGTTGCCGTTGGCCCCGCACACCAGGGAGGGGTGGCCCCCGCCTCCGCCCAGGTGGGGGGGCCCGTTGTGGGGGCTGTGCACCAGGTTGTACTGGTCCAGCAGCCGCACGATGTCGTGGTGCATGCGCTCCTGGGCCGTGTCGCGGGGCAGGCGGTCCAGGTGGTCCGTGATGTCCCGGTTGGAGTAGTGGTCCAGGAGGACCTGCGCCGCCTCGAAGCTCCCCTCGCGGGCCGCCAGGAACAGGGGGGTCTCCTCCTGGGGGGGGGGGGGGGGGGGGCACAGCCGGCAGCACAGGGACGTCAGGTGGACGTACACGTATATAAAGTAGATACATTAGGGTTGTCAAATTAACGTGTTTTTTCTTCTGAGATTAATTAATCGAAAATGAATGCGTTAATTTCGATTAATTAATCTCAGAAAAAATAACGCGTTAAAAAAATGTACGTAGATTGATTGCGCTTCTATAGTGCCCTTTGACCCGGTGCGTCATTTGCATTGAAACAACGCAAATGCTCTACCCACGGCGACCTCTGACCCCACGGAGGGGGTGGGGGGGTCGCTCTACCCCCGGCGACCTCTGACCCCGCGGATGGGGGCTCCACCCACCTTGTTGTCCTGCATGTCCCGGTTGGCTCCGTTCTTCAGCAGCGCCAGGGTGGCCTCCACGTTGTTCACCGCTGCCGCCCAGTGCAGAGCAGACTTGCCTGTGATTATGGGATGGACGGGGATGGGAATGAGGGAAGGAATGAAGCTTTAAATCTTTAAGACTATCTTAAATGGAATTGGAATCCATCTCTCCATGAATAGGGCGTAGAAAGTAGAGGAGGAAAATAGATTATTATTTTGGTTCTATATTTTGTTGATAAATCGTGAAATGCTTAGTTTTCAAAAAGTTCGACAGCGGGTTTTTTTCTCCGGTTTTATTAAAAGATACATACCAACAATAAAAAAATATATATAAAAAAAAATCGGGGGATTTTTCTGAAGTATGGGCAACAAAACATAATATCCTGATTTTCCAATAACAGCGGCACGGGCCCACTGATCCCGGGCGGTTCAATGGGCCCTTGACGCCCGTGGCCGTGGTCGGTGTTAGCGTGTACTGACCGTGGTCGTGGTTGGCGTTAGCGTGTACTGACCGTGGTCGGTGTTAGCGTGTACTGACCGTGGTCGTGGTTAGTGTGTACTGACCGTGGTCGTGGTTAGCGTGTTCTGAGCGTGGTCGTGGTTAGCGTGTTCTGACCGTGGTCGTGGTTAGCGTGTACTCACCGTGGTCGTCGACGGCGTTGATGTCGGCGTGGCAGTGCACCAGCTCCTCCACCATGCCCTCCACGGCCAGCCGGGCGGCCAGGGTGAGGGGCGTGGTCCCGTCGTTCATGCGGGCGTTGAGCTCGGTGGCGCGGTTACGGATCAGGATCTGAGGGGCGGAGCAACACACGGCCATGAGGCGGGGGCGGGGCAACACACGGCCATGAGGATGGGGGGGCGGGGCAACACACGACCATGAGGGGGGGGGGGGGGCGGAGCCACACATGGCCATGAGGAGGGGGGGTGGGGCGGTGGTGGTGATCTGGTATTGATCGGGTGGTGATATGGTATTGATCGGGTGGTGATATGGTATTGATCGGGTGGTGATATGGTATTGATCGGGTGGTGATATGGTATTGATCGGGTGGTGATATGGTATTGATCGGGTGGTGATCTGGTAGTGATCTGGAAGTGATCAGGTATTGATCTGGTGGTGATCTGGTAGTGATCTGGTAGTGATCTGGAAGTGATCAGGTATTGATCCGGCGGTGATCCGGCGGTGATCGGGGTCAGACAGACGCTCACCTGGAACACGCCCTGGGCGTCGGCGGCCACGGCGGCGTGCAGCGGCGTGCGGCCCATGTTGTCGTGGGCGTTGGCGTCGGCGCCGGCGTCCAGCAGCCGCTTGGCGGCGTCGGCGCGGGCGTAGCGCGCGGCCAGGTGCAGCGCCGTCTCCCCGGTGCGGTCCGTCTGCGCCAGCAGAGTGGCGCCCTGCCCGATGAGGTCAGAGATCACGCTGGGGCCCGGCTCCTCCCCCCCGCTCTCCTCCTCCTCCTCCTCCGCGTGGAGGCCGCAGTCCAGACCCCCCGCCGTGCGCAGCGAGGCCAGCATCAGGGGGGTGTAGCCGTCTGGGGGGGGGTCACAGTGTAGTTATAGATAATATAGAGTCTATATAGTATATAGTACAGCATCAGGGGGGTGTAGCCTTGTGTGAGACCACCCGGCGCCCGGTGAACCCCACCTGGCCCTTTGACGTTGACGTCCAGGCAGTCTGCGTCCAGGTCGGCCTGCGGGGGGGTGAGGGTGATGTCGGCCGCCTTGTGGTGCTGCAGGGTCCACTCCCGCCGGTCCACCCCGCTGTCCATCGGCAGCGGGAGGAGGGGCTTGTCCTCAGTCTGCGGGGGGGGGGGGGGAGGAGCTTATTACACAAAACAGGAAGACAGACAAGAACACAGACAGACAGACAGACAGACAGAGGGACTGAGAGACAGACAGAGGGACTGAGAGACAGACAGGCAGGTAGAGACAGACAGACAGACAGACAGAGAGACAGACAGACGGAGAGACCGACACCTTACCCGTTGCCTCTTGGGAGGAACGTCTTCGAGCCACCTCTGTCCCTGGCCTCCATCCATCATGGGTCCGTCGTGGGGGATAAAGTTCCTGAAGGGAGGAGGAGGAGAGGAAGAGGAAGAAGAAGGAGGTGTGAGGGGAAGGGTGAAGGTAGGGCAGCAGATCGCTGGCTTCAGTACAGGTCAACGTTCTGGACGTCTCGCTCCATTCAAGCTCTTCAAGGACACGATGGATCCTGATGGCTCTGACAGAACGCCATCTACTCAATAGCATAATGATAAATGACACGGATCTGCTCGACTGTAGTCCAGTAAAGTGACGTTCTCATCTTGCCGGGGGGGGAGGCGGCCGTGGTGGGTGCGCTCGTTGGGTTTCCCCAAGATTGGAACGTGACTTTACTGCGACAGCCTGAATATAAACGATGTCTTAATGTTTTGGACTGAACTGAAAGCACTAGAACCCACTAACAACGCAGTAGAACCCACTAACAACACACTAGAACCCACTAACAACGCAGTAGAACCCACTAACAACGCAGTAGAATCCACTAACAACACACTAGAACCCACTAACAACACACTGGAACCCACTAACACACTAGAACCCACTAACACACTAGAACCCACTAACACACTAGAACCCACTAACAGCGCAGTATAACCCACTAACAACGCACTAGAACCCGCTAACAAACTAGAACCCACTAACAACGCAGTAGAACCCCCTAACAACGCAGCACTAGAACCCACTAACAACACACTAGAACCCACTAACAACACACTAGAACCCACTAACAACGCAGTAGAACCCCCTAACAACGCAGCACTAGAACCCACTAACAACACACTAGAACCCACTATCAACGCAGTAGAACCCCCTAACAACACAGCACTAGAACCCACTAACAACGCACTAGAACCCACTATCAACGCACTAGAACCCACTAACAACGCACTAGAACCCGCTCCCAGGGCCACTGACTTCATGCCGAAGTCGTCCTGTCCGACGGGCTCCCTCCGCTTGTCGTCCTTCTTGGCCATGAAGCCCTCGGGGAGCCAGAGGACGCCATGTTTGCTCTTCCTCTTGGCCGCCAGCATCCCCAGCATGAGGACCAACAGGGCGATCAGCGCACACACGCCGCCCATGTAGAACAGGAGGTGGCTGGAGGAGACTTCCTCCCGTTCGGCTGGGGGACAAAGAGAAAGGAGGTTTGTTCTATGGCGCAACGGTACAACATACAGGGAACAGGGTCAACATTGACTAGTAGTATCGGCAAATACACATTGGGGACACAAAACAAGACACAAAATATCTATATTTAGAGGATGATGAATATAATGTTGTACAGGGCTTGTACACAATCAGAATGCATCATGGGATCTTTCGTTGGCAACACAACGCTATATTGAGAGGAGTCAAGAGACTTACCACGTCTTATATAAAAAAACGCTGAGGCAGTTTGAAACAAAACAATGCCACCCCAATAATGACACCATTTTACAACAAAAACTCAACAACGACCGAAAAACCTTTCGGTCTGTCAACAAAATGCTCTCAAAATGGCGGCGATCATGGCATATGCCAGCACGCAAATCTTTTGTTCGTAGGATGTAAGTAATGTAAGTACCGCCTTTTTCGCCTCTGATTGGTTAGAAGGGCTCTCCTTTAGAGCCATCATTTTTAATTTACTACTCTACTAATTTGTATTTTATTTTTTCCAGCGGCAGCGAATGTTTTCAATTAAAAACGAGAAAATTCGCTCATCCTTGTACAAAATGAAGAGGTGCTGTACAAAAACGTAATTATAGTTTGCATCAAAAAAAACTGAAATGTTTTTTTTATATATTTTTTTATTTATTTTTTTAAAGCTCATACAATTATTTGGGTCGCATATAAATTGACAGGATCGGTCGGAAACCGGAACCAAACAACATTTCCTTTTAGGCCCAATGGTCCAGTCAGCTCAGAGCCCGTGGTACTTACTGGTGACGGACACCAGGGGGTAGGGAAGCTCCGCCCTCAGGTGCTCGGCGGCGATGAAGGAGGCAGCCTGCTCCGTCTGGAGGAAGCAGTCGGCCTCGCTCTGGGCGCACTCGCGGTTATCGATCTCCAGGAAGACCTTGGAGCTGGAGGCCGGGCGAGGGACATACGAGAGAGACATAGGAGAGACATGAGAGACATAGGAGAGACATGAGAGACATAAGAGAGAGACATAGGAGAGACATAGGAGAGACATAGGAGAGAGACATAAGAGAGAGACATAGGAGAGACATAGGAGAGACATGAGAGACATAGGAGAGACATAGGAGAGAGACATGAGACATAGGAGAGATGAGAGAGCGAGAGCGAGAGCGAGAGAGACATGAGAGAGAGCGAGAGAGAGAGAGAGACATGAGCGAGCGCGAGCGCGAGCGCGAGCGAGCGAGCGAGCGAGAGAGAGAGAGAGAGTGAGAGAGAGTGAGAGAGAGTGAGCGAGAGAGAGAGAGAGAGACATGAGAGAGAGAGAGCGAGAGAGAGTGAGAGAGAGTGAGAGAGAGAGAGAGTGAGAGAGAGCGAGAGAGAGAGAGAGAGAGAGAGAGTGAGAGAGAGAGAGAGAGAGTGAGAGAGAGTGAGAGAGAGTGAGCGAGAGAGAGAGAGAGAGACATGAGAGAGAGAGAGCGAGAGAGAGTGAGAGAGAGTGAGAGTGAGAGAGAGCGAGAGAGAGAGCCATGAGAACACTGCACAAGGTTCAATTCATTTAAATGTTCTTTGTAAAACCAGGAGGTCTCCGCTCACCCGATGACCTCCTGGTCCAGCTCCCTCTTGGCGCGGCCGGCGTGACTCCGCCGCGCCTCCTGGCCCGCCTCCTGGCCCACCTCGGGGCCGTAGTAGGGGAACACCATGGGGTTCTGGTCCTTGTCCCGCCGCACGCGCAGGTTGGTGTGCAGCAGGGTGCCCAGCGAGCGGAGGAAGCCCAGCATGTCCTTCAGCAGCTCGTCGGGCTGCAGCAGCACCACGATCACCAGCGTCCCGTCCGCCACCTTGGGCGGCTTGTCCGCCGAGCAGTCCAGGCCGTCCCAGCCACACGCCTCCTTGTTGCAGCTGCGGTCGCACACGCCGTCGCCGTAGTGGTCGGCGCAGTAGCGGTCGTACCTGGGGGTGGGCGGAGTGGAGGGCGGGAGGGGGAGGGGGGGTTTGTTGGTTGGGATTAGAGAGACAGACTTGTGTATGGTCTGCACCGACGCTAAAGCAAAAGGGAGTGAGGTAGGGGCGACGGGAGCTCGGGAGGTAGAGCGGGTTGACCGGTAACCGGAAGGGTCGCTAGTTCGATCCCCGGCTCCTCCTAGCTGTGAGCCGAGGGTCGAGGTGTCCCTGAGCGATTCTTAGTACGATTCTTGTAAAGAAAGATGCCATCATTTACATTTTTCTTTGTAGCACATATCAGTGATGGGATGACGAATGTATTGATCAAGTTATTGAAATATTTTCCAATCAGCGTTGACTACAGACGTCATTCTAAGCCAGGAGCAGGCTGAGATGTTGCACATAACGACTTTAAGAAACACAAAAATATTTGATTCATTAATAATTTTCCATTTCTTGCGATCATATGATGTGTGTGTTTGCGGTAGTGTGTGTGTGCGGTAGTGCATGTGTGCGGTAGTGCGTGTGTGCGGTAGTGTGTCGAGGGGGGGGGACGGGGACAGGGACGGGACCACCTACTTGCACTGCGGCGACTCCTGGCACTCGAAGCTGTCGAAGAGGCAGCCCGAGTTGTCGCACTCCTTGTCGCAGCGCTTGTTCCGGAACAGCTCCCAGCACGGCACGCTGGCCGTGCAGTTGCTCCACGGGCGCTCCCAGTGCAGCGAGCAGTCCCCGCCGTCCCACTGGCACATGTGGTTGTTGCACTGCGGGTCGCACACGCGGTCGCCCGCCTGCTGCTCGCACTGCGGGTACGGGCACGCCGAGACGGGCTCCGGGGCGGCGCCGCCGGCGGCGTCCTGGTCGCAGTGGTAGCCCGCGAAGCGGCCCGGGCAGAGGCAGCGGTAGCCGAGCATGGCGGACGCGTCGCCCACGCAGGTGGCGCCGTTCCGGCACGGGCGGCTGTGGCACATTGGGCCACCTCGCAGTGCTGCCCCGCGAAGCCGGCCGGACACATGCAGCGGATGTTCCCGCCCAGGGACTCGCAGTGGCCGCCGTTCTGGCAGTGCAGCCGGGCGCAGGTGTAGCCGGTCTCCATCTCGCCGCAGTTGGGCCCGGTGTAGCCCTGAGGACGGAGGACGAGGGGGGGGGGGAGACACACGGTGTGAGGCATGGAGGAGGCGGTGGGACGATCTACCAGCCTGAACGGCGTTATATAATCACCATCGTCAGGTTATTAGTCGCACTACAACAACTTAAACCCGGACTACGTCAGCCTCGGTCGGACGGGGGTCTGAAGGATGGGGTGCCAGGATGGATAGACTTGCCATGGATGGGCACATATTAGTCCTGAGAGATGTTCTAGTCATGTTCTTCGATGTATCAAGATCTTCGATATGCTATTCGCTCAAACACACGGCGTCACGCGGGGAAGAGGACAGCAGGGGGGGGAGGGTGCAAGCGAACGGGGGTGGGGTACGAAGGCTAGCGAGTGCGACGGGTTCCCAGACGCCTCGTGTCTCTCTACCGTACCTGCTCTACGCTGTGGCCCTCTGAAGCAAAGGCAGGAAGGTGAGAGGAGAAGAGGGGGTTAGTGAGGAGACACAAGTGTCAAGTGTTAGACTGAGGCAGATCAGAGAGGCAAGAACAAACACAAAGGCGGTAGGTTGTGGTCTTTTAACGTCCTTCGACGGAATAATTCAATCAGTTCTAATGGTGTTCCTGCAGGTTTAAACAGAAGAACAACGGGTGTGCTCTTGAAAACTGAGACTGCGTGGATCCAAGTTGTTTCACTGAAGAGAGATTGGATGACATTTTACAATTACAATTCATGTTAGAGGTAGGGCTGCTCGATTACGGAAAAAAAATCATAATCACGATTATTTTGGTCAATATTGAAATCACGATTATTTTTCGTTTGAAAACATGATGTATTTATTCAGCATGGCTCTCTCCAAACTACTTTGTAACTGAGAACTTTAAAATTTCGCCTTTAAAAAAAATACACAAAAAGGTCCAAAAGAAAATGTTTCAATCTAAAATAATGTACAGATGTGTATCCAGCTGCACTTTCTATAAATCATTAAAAAAAAAAAAGGGAAAAAAAAGAAGCTCAAATCAAAATCGAGATCGAAATTCGATTAATTGCCAGGCCCTAGTTAGAGGTGACGTAATATACCACCAGCTGTGAGTGTGATGGTAGTATAATATGTCAGCTTCAAAGTATATGTCCGCTGACTGGTAACAAAACAACAAACAAACATGATCTCAAAGATACTCTCGATAGGCGACGTGAGATCGTACGCGAGTCATCAGGAGAGAAGACACTGGTGACCAGAAGACTTACTGGGGGGCAGGAACAGGAGTAGCCATGGATGGAGCTCATGTTCATGGAGCAGGAGCCACTGTGGTGGCAGGGCTTGGAGTGACACAGGTCCACCATGGACTCACAGTGCCGGCCTGGGGAGGAAACATGGAACATACTCGGTCATAATGATTAAAGAAGAGAACTGGAACATTTCTTATGTAAGATACGGCCCTCAGCAACAGCACTACACTATCATATTTCACGTCTTTGCCGCCCCCCCCCCCCACAGCAATCACTACAGCGCACAGACGTCACTTCACCCGTTGGCTCCATCACCATCACCATCCCCAAAAGCAGGAATGAATCAAGTCATTAATTAAAGCTTCAGCGTGTATAAGCCTAAACATCACCTCAATGGCCGAGGGAAGTAAAACTCTGGGAACATTCGCGGGATTTCGCTTTTACACTTTTATCCAAGGCAACGTACAACCGTTAATTCACACATTCACACACCGAGGGCGGGGTCGACCACGCAGGGCGACAGCCGGCTCGTCGGGAGCGCGGTCAGGCTGAGGCGTCTCGCTCAGGGACACCTCGACACTCGAGCCCCGGGGGGAATCGAGCGAGCAAACGTCCGGTTACCAGTGAACCAGCTCTACCTCTTGAGCTACTGCATAAAACCTAAAACGTCAGCAGAAACAAGAGGCGAGGTGTGTACGTTCCCTACCTGTGTAACCTAGGCGACAGCTGCACTTGTAGTCATTGGTCAGCTGCACGCAGTCTAGCGTGCCGGGGGAATGGCACGGCCGGGAGAGGCACTCGTTGACATCGCCCTCGCAGTGTTGCCCGGCGAAGCCCGGCAGGCAGTTGCACGAGTAGTGGCTCACGCCGTCGACACACTGGCCCCCGTTCAGGCAGCGGGGGGGGGCCGAGTCGTGCTTGGGGGCGCACTCGTTTTCCTTGGTTTCACACTGGAGGCCTGCGTGGGGGGGGGGGGGGGGGGGGGGGGGGAGACACTGCTTTAGAGCTGGCCTTTCCAAAACCACAATGGAAAGACTTTGATTGGATTGTTTGGTTCTCTTCCAAAAAGGATCTACTCAGTTATGACATTATTATGATATTATATATTAACTTGTGGTGTCTTTTGATGCACCCCGACGTTCACAAGTATTGGGGTGCATCAATTTTCACGCACATATTGGGAGACCGATGCGCATTTCGATGTACGCGTCTATTTGAAAGGTTAGGTTTATGATGATTTACATTTACAGTGTTGGAGGCTATCATCCACGTCTTCACATAAGAGGGATAACACTCATCCCTCCTTACCCCCCACACGGCCCCAGTGTCTGTCTGAGTGTTTGGGATTCTGTGTGCGTGTGTGTGTGTGTGCGCGTGTGTGCGTGCGTGCCGGTGCGTACCTTTGGTTCCGGGTGGGCAGGCGCAGAAGAAGCGGTTGACCAGGTTGATGCACGTCCCTCCGTGGCGACAGGGGTTGGACTTGCACTCGTCCACGTCGTACTGGCAGTTCACGCCCTGATAGCCGGGCTGACACTGGGGTCACAGGAGGGGGGGGGGGGGGTGGGGGGTCACAGGTCAGAGGTTAGGTCACAGGACGCGGTTCAGGGACAGGCAGGGACGATGCACTGCCATTTAGGAGACGCTTTGACGCACAGTTTCTTGGTCAAGTCCAGATAAAGGTGTTCAAGGTCTAAAAGGTAGGAGTCAGGTATTTTTGGCAGACATTTGGGGATCAAACCCGGTGTCTTTTGACTGAGAGCCAAACTCTGTAGCCCTCATATACTATTTAAGTACCACCAGTGCCATTACCACCACCACCACAACCATAACAACCACCACTACTATGACCACATCTCAACTTTATAAGGAGAACCATCTGCCAGCCTAAACATCGTTATATAAATCAGTATCTTCAGGTACTTCAGCAATACAGCAACTTAAACCTGCACTAGGTCAGTCTTCCCATGAGAAGCCTCTAGTGGTCAAAGGTCAGAAATATTCCCAGGGTGGATTGAGTGCCATGGATGGGCACATATTATTCCTGAGAGATGTTCTAGTTATGTTCTTAGATATCTAGTTCTTAAAAGGTGACACATTATACCGCCAGGTGTGAGTGTGATTAGCCACTACAAGCCGTTTTCAAAACCGGCCTCTTGAGACATCACGAGTGGGCGTGTCCACCTAGATGTATGACGGACAGATGAGCAACGTTTTCTACAGTCCACTGGGTTGGCCGGTAGACTGATCTATCCGGGGTAACTCCTGGTGGACACGCCCACCGGTGATGTCAGAAGAGGCCGATTTTCAAAAGACGGCTTTTAACGGCTAATCCCACTCACACCTGGTGGCGTCATATGTCCCCTTTAAATATGTTATCCAGGGTCTGCCTTAAGTGGCTGAACCCCAGACGTACCATGCAGGTGTAGGTGCCCTGGTAGTCCTTGCAGGTGGCCCCGTTGCGGCAGGGGTTGGGCTGGCACTCGTCCACCATCTCCTCGCAGTAGCTGCCCTTGTACCCCGGCTGGCAGTGGCATTGGTGGAAGTGGCCCAGGTTCTCGCAGCGGCCCGCGTTCTTACACACGTGATCCACCTCCAGCCCTGGGAGGGGAGGAGAACACGCACGTTTAGATGCTTTTATTTGGATCCTAATTTGGCAAAGAAGGAGAAAAAGATCCACACATTTGGGAAGAAATATTGATATTGTCACAGGTCACATGCCTTTACAAGCCCTACATGATAAGTTGATAAGATATTACACCCCACACACACACACACACACACACACACACACACACACACACACACACACACACACACACACACACACACACACACACACACACACACACACACACACACACACACACACACACACACACACACACAAAGAGCCCTTGTTGAAAATGTTACATTAGATGTATTTACTGCTTTGCATTACAAGCATGGACTTGTTGCACACACGATACCTATTGAATTGTAGATATTTCATGGTTGGATAATGCCTTCAGGGATTTCAAGAAATCCTCCAATAATCGTGTTTACTCGTATAACTGGTTTGGCTTTTTGTTTTGTTTCAGCGCCAAGGTGTTAAGACTTAATTATCCTGATCCAAAACGTTGCCAAAATACACATCAACATAATATACGATGTATTCATTTCCATCTAAATTTCGGGGATTTAGCAGACGCTTTTGTCCAAAGCGACTTGCAACCATTCGTTTACACATTCACACACCGACGGGCGGAGTCGACCACGCAGGGCGACAGCCAGCTCGTCAGGAGCAGTCAGGGGGAGGCGTCTCGCTCGGGGACACCTCGAACACTCAGCTAGGAGGAGCCGGGGATCGAACCAGCAACCTTCCGGTTACCAGCCGACCCGCTCTCCCTCCTGAGACGCACGCCGCCCATCATCGTCATCAACATCGTCATCGTCATCGTGTCCTCACCTTTGGCGGCGGCGAAGTCCTGGCAGGACATGTTGGGCACGTCGCAGTAGAGGCCTGCCCAGCCCATGGGGCAGTGGCAGGACCAGGAGCGCTCCGTCTGGGAGCAGGAGCCCCCGTTCCGGCAGCGCACCTGGCTGCACAGGTCCACGAAGTACTGCACCCCGCAGAGACAGGGGGGGGGGGAGGAGGGGAGGTCGAGTTAGCACAACGTCAGCGCAACGGAGCGGACAGTGAGACGATGAACTCATTTTTTTTCTCCTCTCATCCACATTCTCTCCACGACCAAGTCAGTGTGTGAAAGCGCAAACACGTAGACACTCACCGACACGCAGTCAGTCCCACGTGCGCACACACACACACACACACACACACACACACACACACACACACACACACACACACACACACACACACACACACACACACACACACACACACACACACACACACACACACACACACACACTCAGTCCCGTACACAGTCAAGTCAGACGCGCACATACACACAGCGTCCTGTACACAGTCAGTCAGTCAGTCAGTCAGTACCTGGCAGTTCTGCCCGTTGTAGCCCGTGGGGCAGGTGCAGCGGTAGGTGCCCAGGCCGTCCGTGCACGTCCCTCCGTGCTGGCAGGGCTGGGAGTGGCACTCGTTGTGCTCGTACTCGCAGTACACCCCGTAGAACCCGGAGCGGCAGCGGCACAAGAAGGCCGTGATCTCGTCCACGCACGTGGCGTTGTTCAGGCAGGAGCTGGGCGGGGGGGGGGGGGGCAGAGGAGTCGGCGGTCAGGGAGGAGGAGGAGGAGGTAAGGCCCGGTGTGGGTGGGGCTCCATGGCTCCGTCCACACGGAGGCGGTCGTGAGCCGGGTTCGAGGGCCGCCTGCACTCCCATGCTGCAGGGCAGGATGTCCGGCTCTCTGACCCCCACTGGGATGTGTCAGACTTTAAGAAGTACTACTCTATAGTGGTAGCATCTACTTACATAACCATTGTAATCATTCATCTTCACGACATTCATGATTCACTCATTCACGTCTAGCGCCATCCTGAAGCCTACCTCTCTCTCTCCTGTAGCCCGTCTCTCTCTCTCTCTCCTGTAGCCCGTCTCTCTCTCTCTCTCTCTCTCTCTCTCTCTCTCTCTCTCTCTCCTGAAGCCTGTCTCTCTCTCTCTCTCCCTCTCTGACCTGAAGCCTGTCTCTCTCTCTCTCCTGAAGCCTGTCCCTCTCTCTCTCTCTCTCTCTCTCTCCTGAAGCCTGTCTCTCTCTCTCTCCTGAAGCCTGCCTCTCTCTCTCTCTCTCCTGAAGCCTGTCTCCCTCTCTCTCGTCTCTCCTACCTCTCAGTGCACTGCCGGATGCTGTTCTCGCAGAAGATGCCGTTGTATCCCGGCCGGCACTCGCACACGAAGCTGTTGACGTAGTCGCGGCAGCGGGCGCCGTTCTGGCAGGGCTGGCTGGAGCACTCGTCCACCTCCGACGCGCAGCGCTTTCCCTCGAAGCCCGGGCGGCACGAGCACGAGAAGTCTGTCACGCCGTCGTTGCAGGAGCCGCCGTTCAGACAGGGGTCTTGGGGGGAGGGGAGGGGAAGAGGAGGACAGGTCAGTACTCAAGTTATGGATGGATGACAGGGCTTGGACTTTTGCCCAAAAATCATATTCGAAGTTCGTTCGTTTATTAATATTAATATTCGAATAATTTATTAATAATATTTTGACCATTAAATGCCTTCAGTAAGACCTGGATGGGACTTCGCGAGGTTTGTTTACCGCGGTGCTATGGTTACCGGTCTTGCGCGTTCCAACGGTTTAAGAGGTTTCTAATAAATCGCTGTCTAATCAATACTTAATTCGCCGCCTCTTCCGCGGTCGTTACAATATTATGAATAGACTGCGTCGGGTTCTCCGACGTCTCTCCCTCTTGGCCTGCCCATAACAGGTTCCAATATTAAGGGCTGCCTAATATTCGTTCGAATTTTGATTTACCTTTTGGATATTCAAATTATATTCGAATAACGAAGTTCGGAGTCAAAGCCCTGATGGATGATAACATCGTGAGTTCTCTTTGGTATATGTCTGCATCTTATCTTATTGCCACTTGTTTCGTCAAGCAGGCGTTATGTCTATCTTAAAAAAAATAAAGTAAGACTGAGTGAGTAAGATTGGAAGGTATGGGAGGGAGAGGGGAAAACATCCAGCAAAGGACCACGGCCAGGAATCGAACACGGATCGCCCCAACGGGGAACCACCGGGGAGCCCCAACGTCATATCTTTTGACAGTAATGTGTGACGTCCCTCTGATAACGTTGCATGCTAAAAGGCGAACCGGATGGGCTCCGCCGTGGTACTCACTCGGGGAGCAGTCGTCGACGTTGCTCTGACAGTTGTGTCCGCTGAAGCCCGGCGGGCACTCGCACACGTAGCTGCCCTGGCTGTTGACGCAGCGCGCCCGGTTCCTGCACGGGCCGTTCCGGCACTCGTCCACGTCCTCGCTGCAGCGGGTCCCTGTGGGTGGCGAGAGACACCGTCAGTACTGATGGTGCGTTCTGTTACCCATCCACACCGTCAGTACTCCAAGGAGACACCGTCAGTACTCCAAGGAGACACCGTCAGTGCTCCACCACCCTCAAAGACACCTTGAGTCCTAGGTATACGTTCAACCATTTTCACAGCAAGAACATCATTTTTTTGTCAAGTATGCTGACTGCTTAAAACCTTTACACACACACACACACACACACACACACACACACACACACACACACACACACACACACACACACACACACACACACACACACACACACACACACACACACACACACACACACACACTAAAGTTATAATATTACACCTACCATGAGGTAGAAAGCATTTCAAACTCAATAAATACAAAACGATTGAAATGTGTGCGACAGACTTTTTCAGGTGTGTTTTCAGCATAGGGCGTGGTCCTCCCCCCACATGGGGTAACGTGTGTCATCGGGGGAAACTTCACGCACACGTCGGGCACCAACGCACGTACCTTGCCAGCCGCTGGGACATCTGCAGGTGTAGGAGGTGTAGTCCGAGGTGGGGTGACAGACCCCGCCTCTCTCACAGGGGTTGGAGGCACAGGGGACCAGCTCTCTCTCACACGTTTTACCTGCACAGCCATGGAGCACTCGTTAACAACAGCCATCTAAATTAGCAATCTAAATCCAATCAAGAAACTGAAATCCCTTTTCCTGTTATGGCTTAATGTTTTGATCGCCGCAATGTAAACGACAGATTCCCCACGATAACTAAATCTTTAGCACATACGCGTTGCCCTGTTGGGATCATGCTAAACTCAAATTTAAACGCAGCTTTTAAAGTTGAATGGTCGTTAAGTGCGTAGCTAAGGTAATGTGGGACTGCTGCATGGGGTTTGGTAGGGTGAACCAGTGTCGTCTTGCCTGAATATTGAGGACTGCACTGGCAGGTGTAGCTGTTGACTCCGTCGATGCAGGTGGCCTGGTTCTGACAGGGTCCGGAGGCACACTCATCGACGTTCCTCTCACAGTTCACCCCTGGGGGAGGAGAGAGGGGAGGGTTCACCAGTAAGTTCTGCTTTTTACGCGTCATTCCACTCCCTGGCTGTGAATGATGACGCTGCACCGATACGCTGCCCTGTCCTCTTTCACTTCCCATCAGAGTCCAGTGACGCAGAGCGAACATCAGGCAGAAGGGTAAACCGCTAAGTGTGAGCGTAGACATCAACGGTTCGTTTAGAGTTCAGAGGACTTAAGCACTTTTATCCAAAGCGACTCACAAACATTCATCCACACACACACACACACACACGAACACACCAACGGCGGTGTCAACCACGCAGGGCGACAGCCGGCTCGTCAGCAGCAGTCAGGGTGAGGCGTCTCGCTCAGGGACACCTCGACGCTCAGCGAGGAGGAGCCGGGGATCGAACTAGCGACCCTCCGGTAACCGGTCGACCCGCTCTTACCTCGTGGTCTTCTGCCGCCACTTTGTTAATCACCCTCCCTCGCCCGGCAGCCGACCCACACTGGCCTGGGAGCAGTCCACATTCGGGGGGGGGGGGGGGGGGTTCTCACCTGCGTAGCCGGGGCGGCAGAGGCAGGTGTAGCCGTTGTGCCGGTCCACGCAGGTCCCGGCGTGCTGGCAGGGGCCCGACTGGCACTCGTCCCGCTCGTGATCGCAGTGCTGCCCCTCCCAGCCCGGAACACAGCTGCAGTGGTACCTGTGAGGGGGGGGGGGCAAGCAGAGTGTCAGATACTGTGCGTCAGCGCGTCACGGCGGGGGGAGTGTGCCGGGCGAGGGGGGGGCGCATGGAGCTACCCGATGGAGGACCCGGGTCGACACCCCGGGCCTGCGTAGACATATAAACATGGGTTAGTGTCTCTGTGTGTCTGTCTGTGTACGTGTGTGTGTCTGTCTGTCTAGGTGTGTGTGTGTGTCTGTGTACGTGTGTCTGTTTGTGCACTGCACGTGTGTGTGTGTGTGTGTGTGTGTGTGTGTGTGTGTGTGTGTGTGTGTGTGTGTGTGTGTGTGTGTGTGTGTGTGTGTATTATAGAGTAAGAGGAGAGCCCACCCATACTGCTGCTCCACACACTCCCCGTGCACGCACGGCTGCAGACCGCAGTGGTCCGTCCCCGAGTGGCACATCGGCCCGTGGGTGCCGGGAGGGCAGAGGCAGCTGAAGCGGTTCACCTTGTCCAGGCACGTCCCCCCGCTCATACAGGGGTCCGACAGACACTCGTTGATCTCCACGTCGCACTTGTTCCCTGGCACACACACACACACACAAACATTTACATTTTGATGATTTTGCTGCCGCAAAATCGTTACAGAAACAGTAACAGGCAGTGCTCAGAACCCAGGGTCTCAGGTGCTGTGGGGTGCGCTGGGGTCAAAGGTCGCAAGGTTCACCTGTGTATCCCGGGGTGCATTCACACTTGAACTCGTCGATCCCGTCCCGGCACTCTCCGTGCTGACAGGGGTTACTGGCGCAGTCGTCCTCGTTCACCTCACAGTTCACCCCTGTTGAGAGAGAGAGCGAGAGCAAGAAAGAAAGAGAGAGAGAGAGGTTACAATCAATGTACAATGAAACAGGACAGTGCGACCACGTAGTGTGCTCTTAAATAAACCCTCTCTGATTGACGGCTGAATGGTGAGGTCCCGAAGAAGAGGTGAGGAGGGCTGTGGTCTGCAACCCAACCGTCATACCCCTGCGTCGCCACCAGGGGGAGCACGGCGCCACAAGAGGCCGGGAGGAGATGAAAGAAGTGAAAGTGAGTACTGAAATACAGTACTGATCCACGCTGACTGTGATGGGGGAAGCAGAAGTAGAGGAGGAGCACCGGGGAGGAAGGAAAGGTCGTCACTAGAGGACTTCTAATTAGACAAGAGTGACACGCTGGATAATAACATGGCCTGAGAGAGAGAGAGAGAGAGAGAGAGAGAGAGAGAGAGAGAGAGAGAGAGAGAGAGAGAGAGAGAGAGAGAGAGAGAGAGAGAGAGAGAGAGAGAGAGAGAGAGAGAGAGAGAGAGAGAGAGAGAGAGAGAGAGAGAGAGAGAGAGAGAGAGAGAGAGAGAGAGAGAGAGAGAGAGAGAGAGAGAGAGAGAGAGAGAGAGAGAGAGAGAGAGACGAGGTGGGGGTCAGCTGTGAGTGGGTATGCATGACCCCCTGAAAAATGAGACCACAGAGTAGGACTTAAGTGGTCTCCGGGGGACGGGCTAATACAGTACACCCAGGCTCTGGGGGGGGCAGCAGCCCAGTACTCGGGTACTAATCCCCGGGCCGGTGGGGTGCCCGGCACTGCGTTGACCCGGGACTGGGACCCTCGTGCACACACACACGCTCATGCACACGCACACGCTATACTGGTTCAAGGTAAGGGGTGGGGGCAAGGGACTGGTGGGTGGAGATCATTCCATTCAAGCCTCTCTTTCCCTCTCTCCCTCTCCGCCTCTCCCTCCCTCCCTCTCTCTCTCTCTCCCTCTCTCTCTCCCTCCCTCCCTCCCCCTCCCTATGAAGTACCAGACCATTGGAATGAGTCAGGCTTCCCGAGTCCTGAGGAGGATGAATGGAATGCGGCCCGGGCTGCGCATACCTAAATATTATTTAGAATTAACCATTTCATAATGAATTAACCATTTCATTGTGCTTTAACTTAAAGTATTTTGAAAAGCGCTATAAAAAAACTGATCAATTATTATTATTACCTATCAAAGAGTGAATACACCATTGTATAGTATTGTTCCTGAGCTAAACTTGCAGCACAAAAGTAATAATCATAACATGGGCAAATGTAAAAGGGTGTGTACATTTAGGCATACTCGCTTCTATGTTACAATGACTGAGTATGCTTTATTTTTTTTATGGAAATAAATCGATTTAAAAAAAAAATTGAATCGAAATTGAATCGAGAACAAATAAATTGCAGTGCAGTGCATTGATGAATCGATTTTTTCACCCAGCCCTAGTGATTACTT
>NC_079423.1:30940204-31031380 GCF_026213295.1 Gadus chalcogrammus
CACTATATAGCCTCATGTTAAACCCTTCCGTTTCCGAATATATATATACACACACACACATTTTCTTCCTCAGACAATTCCTGTCTCTCACACACACCTCTATTTGCATATGTATTACCATCATAGCAAAGCAAATATTATAATGGACACTGTTTTGTGTAAATAGTGTTGGATTGTGTAGTGTGAAACCATCGTCGGATACAGCCGACTACCATTAGACAACCCAGAGTAAAACTCAATGCGCTCAAATTACTGTTTACACATTAAACAACTATGGAAACTAAACGACACATTTATTTGTGGTTGACTTGATGTGGATGTCTTTTAAATCCAAAGACTTACAGTTAAGACCTGTGGCAACCTTCAATGTACCACTGTATGATTACTAAGGTCATTATTGTGGAGTCTCGTAGCAGAGTCTCGTAGTGCAAGTGACTCGGCACTGTATTTATGGGTCATTATATCTGATCCCCTTGTACAGTGGACTCCCTAACCGTCCATGCTAACAGTCGATTTTCCTCTGTATGCTCACAGCTCGCCTGTTTCAGGTGATTCCTAAGACATGGCAGCTTGTTGTCTCATTGCTCGGTTCTGATTGGCTCGACGTTGCCCAGGCGTTCCATGGTTTCGTACCTGGCAGGCAGTGGCACACGTAGCTGCTCTCGGAGGTCTGCCGGCAGGTGCCCCCGTTCAGGCAGGGCGACGGGGAGCAGGGGATGTAGGGGGTCTCGCAGTGGACGCCCGTGAAGCCAGGGGTACAGGTACACCTGTGGACGAGACACAGAGTTTTGTCGCCCGTTGGAATCGCACAGTTTAAAGCCTCCCATCACAGAACACATTTCAGGCACGGGATGAAAGCAAAGGCCGAACAATACCGGAGCCAGAGAGTCAGCGGTCGACCTCTGGTATACAATATAAAATGGACTGCATTTATTAAGCGTTTTTCTAAGGCCTAAAAAAAATAAAGTTTGGTTCCTGTTGGTTGTCAGTTGAGGTCATGGGTAGGTAGGGAATTTATTTTATTTTTTTATTTTATTTTTTCCAGCGGCAGCGAATGATAGGTAGGTTGTTTTCATTTAAAAACGAGAAAATTCGCTCATCCTTGTACAGAATGAAGAGGTGCTGTACAAAAACGTAATTATAGTTTGCATCAATTTTTTTTTATTTTTTTTTTTTAAAGCTCATAAAATAATTTGGGACGCACATAAAATGACAGGGTCGGTCGGAAACCGGAACCAAACCAAAACATTTTTTAAGGCCAACCTGAGGCCACTCAAAGTGCTTTACCATATTACCGAACATTCACGCACACATTCCCACACCGACGGCGGAGTCAGCCATGCGAGGCGACCGCGGCTCGTCAGGAGAAGTGAGAGTGAGGCTGTCTCTCTCAGGGACACCTCGACACTCGGCTAGGCTGAGCCGGGGATCGAACCGGGAACCTTCCGGTTACCAGCCGACACGGTGGTAAACGACGGGACGTGAAAACACTGCGGGGTGTGTGTGTTTCCGAGCGGCGGTCCTCACCTGTAGGAGCCTGGCGTGTTCACACACACCCCCTTGTTGTGGCACGGGGCGGGCGCGGCGGCGCACTCGTCGGTGTCGTTGAGGCAGGTGGGCCCGCTGTATCCGGGCGGGCAGGAGCAGACGAAGCGGCCCGCGGCCGGCGAGCTGCACGTCCCTCCGTTGGAGCACGGGCCGGACACACAGCTGTCCTCCCGCTCGCACCGCGCACCTGGCCACGACGACAAAAACAACAACAACAACAACAACAACGAGTTAGAGCAGCGGTTTGTGTTGCAACTCAGAAAGTGCAGCTTAACAACTAACCCTAACCACAACACTCACATTGAGGACGTTCAGCAGGACGCTTTCATCCGAAGCGATTTACAATAAGTACATTTGTCAGAAGAAAGAGAAACAACAATATACCGCTGTCGGTGCAGTGGGGACGTTCATAGAACCAAGTGCCGAGCGCTAACAATCGCTAGGTTAGCCCACTCCCCTTGCACAACAAAGACAGCTAGGATAAGACGCTACAGAAGTACTGTTTTTAAGTGCCAGGACGTACAACACACAATAAGTGCGTAAGAGGGGTGTGTGTGTGTGTGTGAGGGGGGTGATCTCTAAACAGAGAACACGTCAAGCTAAGCCGGGAGTCAACTTTTAAATCCCCCCCCCCCAAAAATAAATAAAATAATAATAATAATAATAAAACACATAGCGGATGGAAGACAAAGGAAGCAGCAGAGCCCAGCGGGAGCCCCCAGGGCGTGTCTCCCACCTGTCCATCCGGGGGCGCAGCTACACTTGAACTTGTTGAGGGCCAGCAGGGTGCAGCGGCCGCCGTGGCCGCAGGGGTTGTCGGGGAAGCAGGTGGAGTTCTCGGGCCTCTGGCAGTGTTGCCCCGTGAAGCCCAGGGGGCAGGTGCAGACGGCCGCGCCCGGCACCTGCAGCCCGGGGGAGGCCGGCGCGCTGCAGTTGCCCCCGTTGAGGCAGGTGTCCGGGCGGCAGGGGTCCGTGTGCTGGCAGTAGTTCCCCAGGTAACCCGCGGCACACCTGCGCACACACACACACACACACACAGGTAAAGGAGACAAAAAGGGAGGGGAGACAAAAGGAGGAGGTTAGTGATGGGGGGGGGGAGCGACGGCGTGCTACAAAGAGCGGCGCGGTCGGAGCTTTAGAGGCCGGGGAAACAAACGGGACAATGGAGACGGTTTCTGTCGTGAACCGACGGGACCCACATCAGAGAGGCGAGCCCACAGCGAGCACAACACATCAGAGGGCTGCTGCACACACACACACACACACACACACACACACACACACACACACACACACACACACACACACACACACACACACACACACACACACACACACACACACACACACACACACACACACACACAGTATTGAGGCATACAATATAGTATGCAAATACTCTGAGGTGAATACCGTTTGACTCAGTTGTAAAAGACAGGACAACAAATGAATAATGACAGTAAGAAAGAACGAGAGAAAGCGCACACTGTTGCGCCGGGGAGGCTTGCGGCATACAGCGGGTACGCATATCTGAGATCATTATAGCATTTGAACACTTAGCGGTAGGAGGTATGGCCTACACTAAAAAAGGAATGCTTAAGACAGAGAGACAGAGACACAGAGACACAGAGTCAGAGACAGAGACAGAGAGAACGAGAGAACGAGAGAACGAGAGAACGAGAGAGAGCAAGAGTGTGAGAGAGCGAGAGAGGGTGAGATCGAGGAAAAAAAAAAATTGGGTGCCATCAGTGAGGTGGAATTGAACCCAGCCATGCTCAAGCAGCATAACAGAGGAAGCTGTGGTCTTCCTCTTGGTGACGGGGTCATACCAAGGCCCGTGAGCAACACACAAGAGGAAGAAGAAGGAGTCGAAAGGCAAGAGGATGTGAGATTCCTGTCAGCCAGGCAGAAACTTAAACCAGGCTCACCAAACAGCCCTGAGCAGGACTCGTATTCCAATGCCTCCTACGAGTTACCATGGCAACGAGCTGATACAAATGGATATCGCACTGAAGAGTACGGCCTGAAAGCCACTTCCTTTGGAAGTCAAAAGGGAAACTCAAACGGGCTTATTACAATCAAGATTATAAAAACGACGCGTTTGTGTCGGCGCACTCGTCCACTCATCTCAGCCCTCTCGAGTCGAACTCTGCAGGCCACGCAGGAAGTGACGGGCGTGCTACGTCGTCAGTACTCAGACAGCCTGCCCGCTGCCTCCTCGAGAATCAACCTGCCCGTCGCTTTCTATTCCTCAGATCCACCACTTTCACTCGCCACTTCCCCCCCCGGCTGCTGTTACCAGTGACATCAGCCCTCTGCCAGTCAAACCAGGTCGTCAACACCCATTATTCATGTCGGCAGGCACACTCACGTCAGTGCATGTGCGTGTGTGTGTGTTTACGCGAGTACTCTGTTCTACAGAGAGAGCCCTCCTTTTATACAGGTGCAAACTCTGTTCTCCTATCTCCCTAGAGGAAGATAACTCGGGCAACACACACACACACACACACACACACACACACACACACACACACACACACACACACACACACACACACACACACACACACACACACACACACACACACACACACACACACACACACACACACACACACACCCCCCCCCCCCCCCCCGTTGTGAAACGGGGATGGCAGTTGTGAAGACGATCACGATGGGAATCATTGCAGTATCTTGCGAACATGGTCTGTATTTATAACGGTCCGCTCCACCCTCACACAGCCTGAACACATTAGGTGCGGAGCCCATGGGAAACCGAAGCAAGTCGTGAATCATGCCAGTGCAAAGGTTCACAAATCAACAAGTCCTGTGTGTGTGGTTGTGTGAGAGAGAGAGAGAGAGAGAGAGAGTGGGTGTGTGCGTGTGTGCATGTGTGCGTCTGATCTTCAAAAAGCAATCTGAACCAGCCTGGTCTCTTAAAAAGAATAACTAACTTGTTCCTTGTTGTCTAGCGTGCAAACCTTTATTTGCCACGAGACTCCACCGAAACTGAAACCCAAGCACTGGGACAACGCGCAGTTCTGTCGTGATTTACTCCGCAGAGCCGACATTCCTGGCTTTTTACTACGACTCTTTTGTCACTCATCATCATAAACTCTGCGTTCACACACATTGCTCCCCGCAGCGTTAAGTGAAGCTGGCACGGCTTCATCTTAATCCTTTGTACCGTCTCAACGTTGTGTAATATTATTGGATTGAAAACTCTGTTTACGTAAAGTTTTTTTTCACCCGTCACTGTGAAGAATGGACGGACGCATGAACAGGGCGCTTAACACAGAGTTTAACTTGTCTCACAGTTTACTTTCCATCGCATTATTAAAGATTTAATTTATGACCAATGACCCACATCCATTTCAAAATGTTCATATTGCAACAGTGGCTCACTGGCCTGATTCCCGATGTTGCATCATGATCAAACATTTCCAAACCCAACTTGCACAACAAGCCAATGATTTGCTGCGGACGACAATACTGCCAACATGCGCAAACACCAAACCCAACGTTGTGTTCCTCCCCATGACCGAGACGGACCGAGTGCTGAGCCGAAGGGTCTCGGAGCCATCTTCCCTCTCGGTAAACAAACAGGCGGGCGGCCGAGAGGTGACACCGGATCTTCAAAGCCCGCTGACCTGAGGAGCGCCCTCCCATTAGAGACACCGTGGGGGCCCGGCCCTCTGCCCAGCTCACCGTCCCCTGGTCGTCTATCAGCACGCCTCTACTGATACCTCCTGCACTCCATGAGACCAACACCAAGAATGCACACACACACACACACTCAATCACATACACAATCACGCTCCCACGCGCGCAAACTCAACCTCCCTCGGAGTAAACACAAACATGGCCCGGTCGAGATATCACAACAACATGGCCGCCATGGGAGTGAGCCGTGTTGTTGTTGTTGTTGTTCTGCGCCGCCCCTCCCTCTGCCCTGGGAATGACGAGCGACGTTTTGAGGAGAAATCTGAGAGTTGTTGGTGGTAACACTCTCCCGTCTCTCTCAGAGAGAGAGAGAGAGAGAGAGAGAGAGAGAGAGAGAGAGAGAGAGAGAGAGAGAGAGAGAGAGAGAGGAGAGAGAGAGAGAGAGAGAGAGAGAGAGAGAGAGAGAGAGAGAGAGAGAGAGAGAGAGAGAGAGAGAGAGAGAGAGAGAGAGATTTCTGAGAAACTACAAAACAGGCACCTAGATAAAGGAAGGGGGAAAGTCAGAAATAGTTTCGAAGCATCTGAGCCTAGCACTGCTACTACCCTCCACACTCTCTGAGAGACAGACAGGCAGACAGACAGACAATCGCCAACTTCCTCTGAAGTCTTCATGAGAAAAGTCGAAGGTGTGGACAGAAGAGATGCCAAGTAAACTCAATTAAATCCCAATCAGCGTCATCAAGCCGGCGTCGACAGAACTAAAGGCCAAGGCGCTGGCGGCGGCGGCGGCAGCGGGCTAAGCTGGTGGTGCAGCCGGTATCAGTGTGAGACCAGGCTGCCCCACCATGGGAGACACCGAGCCGTAGAGACAACAGACACGACTCCGGCCCCCACAGAGCCTCAGACATGTGGCCTCGGCAGCAATGGTCTCAGACGCCGACTGTAGCGTGTGAGAGGGGTCTCTGGCTGTGCTGCTTCGTGACTTCAAAACTTTTGGCCACGGCGAGCACACACGCACGCGCACGCAGGCGCACGCACGTCGCTTGGCCTGGCGCTTCGCACACATGTGTGTGCAGGCGCGCACACGCTCACACACCCATTAAGTTGCACAGTCGTGTCTGCTTTCATGGAGGACTCGGAGCAGAGGGTGACTGCTGCCAAACTCCTCTATAGGATTCTTTGTTGCGCTCCACGTGGGACTTTTTCCCTCCCTTTCTCTGCAGGCTCTCTCTCTCTCTCTCCCTCTCTCTCTCCCTCCCTCCCTCCCCCTCTCTCTCTCTCTCCCTCTCATCCATCCCCCCTTCATGGGTGTCAGATTTCTACAGCTGGTTCATATTAGCACACCCAGCTCTCCCTGACCCCCCTCTCTCTTATACTCCTTCTACCTCTCTGCCCCCCCGCAACCACCCTTCCTCCTCCTCCTCCTCCTCCTCCTCCCACTGACCCTGCCTGTCGCGGTTGGCCATGGGTGTGAGTAGCGGTGCGGAGAGGACCGGATGGGGGGGGGGGTAGTTTTACCGGTCACTCACTCACTCACTCACGTACCGTCCTCTCCCTCCTCTCACTCCTCCACTGCTCCGTCCGATCCCGCCATCCTTCTCTCCCCGTTGGAGCCTCACCTCCCTCCCTCCCTCCCTCCCTCCCTCTGGCACCTCCAGTAGGCCTCTCCTCTTCTCCTTTGTCTGCTGCCTCACTCTTAACCCCCCCCCCCCCCCCCCCCCCCACCCCAAACCCAAACTATCTACGAGGAGCGCTTAATAACTTCATCATGGTCCTCTCTCCCCGAGGCAGCGAGTGGGGGAGAGACGGAGAGAGGGAAAAACACTGGCTCACGTTTCAGACCCTAGATCTCTACATCGTAGGTGCTTCCCTCCGCTTGATTTGGAATATATAGACGCACTGTACACTGCCATCCAATCAAAAAGGCAGCCGTGTTCCTGTGTAAGTAGCAGAACATGATGAACACATGAAGCCTGCAGGATCCACGCCTTCAAATTTGAGCTTCTGAAGTTCGTAACCCCCCTTTAAAGTATGACGATATACACATGAATAGGATTTATAGTATTACTCAGGTAAAATGCAGATCACTTTCACTCCACAGTCATCTTCTGCTTTTCTATGATAATGAACCTTGAAGAGGCCATTTCATTCGAAACCAGGCTGCATAAATAACATGACGGTGTTGGAGAGGGTGAGATGTTAAATGAGCAGAGCGAGAGAACAGTTCCAAGTGTGTGCCCGACGTCATGGTATAGAGTTTCCAAGAGGAATGAAAGAAAAAGTATTTCCGTGCAAAAAAACAAGAGAAGGAAAGTGAATCAAAAAGAAAAACGAGTGAGAGAAAGAAAGAGAGAGAGAGAGAGAAAGGGACACACACACACACACACACACACACACACACACACACACACACACACACACACACACACACACACACACACACACACACACACACACACACACACACACACACACACACACACACACACAGAACTAAGGCGTGCGGTGGAGGGCGGAGGCCAGCCCGTGTGGTTACATCTCAATGCTCTGTATTTAGGTCCGCATTTAAAATAAAAGGATGGGGGGGTGGGGGGGGGTGAAGGGAAATCAAACGCTCCTAAGGCCTGTGGTCGCCCGTGACAGAGCCGCTTCTGTCCCTGGATGCTTCCCTCGCCACGGCCTGCAAATGTTCTTCTCTAATCATCCTGTTCCTGTGGTTGCTGTCGCCCAATCCGCCACAATGGACTGGGAGGCCCCCCGGCTCCCAGTCAGGGTCTGGGCTTCCACTGGGAGCCCTTGCACTGGGAGCCCTTGCACTGGGAGCCCTTCCACTGGGAGCCCTTGCACGGCGCCGAAGGCCGTGTTCGGAGGTCAGGGCGCTCCGATCGACCGGCCGGCTGGCGATCTTTATCGGCCGACATTCTTTTAAAACATCGGTCGGATCGTGGTCTTTATAGGAGGGCGGATCAGATTGTGCCGCACTCACGGGACGATTTCTTGTAAGAAGGCTTTAGAAAAGGATTTAGAAAAGCCGTAAAAAAACTGTGTTGCTCATGTTCACTGCCAAAAAAGAAGCGGTTATTGAGTCATAGCTCGTTTGTCATCTCTTAAATGCGATAGTCGATCAACAGTATTGCAGGTCACAGGCCCCCCCCCCCCCGCTGGGCTAGTGACGTGGGGGCCATCGTTACCCCCTGGTTGCCTCTGGTTACCCCCCCCGCTGGGCCTGTGACAGGTTGCCACTCGTCCCCGCCGCCCCGACCAGCGGCCTTAGGCTCTGGTCGCCACATTCCTCACTCATCTGTAAAGCCGTCTCTGGTCGAGCATCTTTATGTGCACGGGAACACACACACAAATAAACAAGTGTGTGTGTGTGTGTGTGTGTGTGTGTGTGTGTGTGTGTGTGTGTGTGTGTGTGTGTGTGTGTGTGTGTGTGTGTGTGTGTGTGTGTGTTACGGCCAGTCTCGCATCTATTAGCAACAAGCAGCAGGACAGCTCGTCAAGGCAGGCTGGCGGGTCGGCCACAATGAGCATGTCTCACACACACACACACACACACACACACACACACACACACACACACACACACACACACACACACACACACACACACACACACACACACACACACACACACACACACACACACACACACACACACACACACACAGCGGCCTTTGCCAACCCCACTTCAGCACTCTGCGTGCCAGTATGGCAACGAGCCCAAGGTGCCCTCACCACACACCCCAGTGTTCCTTATCACTGCGGTCCCTGGTGTGAACCACAGCTCGCGGGCTGCCAGGGCGCTTGATAAGTCTGTCGGAGGGCAGCGGACTGCGGGGGGGGAATTCACAGCATTGGATTCCGATCGCCGCTCTCCCCTTTGTTTACTCTGGACCAGGTCATGTGCGCCGTCTGGTTATTATCTTTGCGATTGTGTGTGAATGTGCATGTGTGTGAGAATGTGGGTGTTACTGTGTGTGTTAGTGTGTGTGTGGGTGCTAGTGTGTGTGTGGGGGTGCTAGTGTGTGTGTGGGGGTGCTAGTGTGTGTGTGTGGGTGTTAGTGTGTGTGTGTGTTAGTGTGTGCGTGGGTGTTAGTATGTGCGTGGGTGTTAGTGTGTGTTAGTGCGCGCGCGTGTGTGTGTGTGTGTGTGTGTGTGTGTGTGTGTGTGTGTGTTAGTGTGTGTTGGTGTTAGTGTGTGTGGGTGTTAGTGTTAGTGTGTGCGTGTGTATGGGTGTTAGTGTTATTGTGTGTGTGTTTGTGCGTCTATTGTCTCCGACGTAGTATCGCAGTGGTGTGGAGCTTGCAGAGTGAAGAGCAGCGTGGAGGAGAAGGAACCCTTTCGCCTTCCCACACCGCGGACAAAGACAAAGGCCGATAGCGGCCAATCGGTTGGCAGAGCTACAAGCACACGGTGCCGACAGGGGCGGGCCGGCAGGAAGTCAACCGCCTTAACTCAACATGGCACGCACGCATGGCGAGCATCCACCATCCATGACTAAAGACGGTGATGGTGCATGTCCCAATGCAGGAACCCCGGTCATGTGACAAGGCACTCATAATGGATGCCGTTAATAAACGAATAACGAGCCAATGATGAACAGCCATTAGATCCAAACGTTGTTACCATGCTCCATGAAAGACGGACTTGAGGGACACTTGCATACTAAGCATAGCCCGTTTGAGCTGTGACCTAGATGAGCATAACAGGTTTAGAACCTCATAACCTGAGGTACTTAGTGCAGCAAACGGACGTGCCAAGCGGATTATATTTACACGATGGTGAAACTGGTGCACTTGCATTGTACACACGGACAGACAAGAGAAAGGACGAGGGGTAGACTGACATTAACTCTAAATAACATGAGGACCTATTCACCTCGACACATTGCTGACATACGGTGTTTGTGTGCTTCTTGCGTGAACCTTGAGTCATTATTGAGTGGTTAACTTTAGTTTCCTCTTCTTTTTCGAGTCCAAACTCTTCCTGACACACTGGCAGACAGACAGACAGGCAGGCAGACAGACAGAATGGCAGGCAGACAGACACAGTGGCAGACAGATATAAACACTGGAAGACAGACAGACTGGCAGACAGACACACATTGTCAGACAGACACACTGTCAGAGAGACACACTGGCAAACACACACACAGGCAAACACACAGACTGGCAGACAGACACACTGGTAGACAGACAGACAGGCAGAATGGCAGACAGACACACTTGCAGACAGACACACTGGTAGACAGACAGGCAGACAGGAAGTCTGAACCCAAGAGGCTCCGGGCTCAGGGCCGGGCGTGGCACCTCACGGGCAGTGAGGAACCAGGGGTGACGAAAGTGGAAGCCACTCTTCAGAGGTAAGCCGGTCGGACCGCAGAGAGTCAGAGGTTAAACAGGGACGGCAGAGATAATGGGGAGAGCGGCTTGATCTTGGGGAGGATGGGGGGGGGGGGGGGGGGTGTAGGGGGATTAAGGGGCCAGGTGAGCCCAGGTTTCCATAAGCATCACACCCCCTCACAGCAGAGAGGAGGGGGGGGGAGGGGGGTGGAGAAGCAGGAAAGGAACTTAGTGATGGACAGCTTAATGACAGCTTGATGAAGGAGTGGCAGTGACAGGGTAATTTCTCTCCATTTCCCCATTGCCCCCCCCCCCCTCTCTCCCCCCCCCCCCCCTCTCTCTCTCTCTCCCCCCCCTCCCCCTCCCTCTTGACATAAGCAAGGAGCTGTTCTGTGAGATTGGCCTGCTCGGGTTACCTCGAAAGAGACATGGTTCTTTATTTTTTTGTCATCCTCCTTCCTCTGATGGCCAGGGGGCAAATTCTACCTGTCAGATGAAACAGAGGTACACCCCCCCCCCCCCCCCCCCCCCCACCCCCCACCCCCTGTGTGGTGCTGTCTATAGGGTGCACCCCAACACCCCCCCCCCCTCCCCCAGTGTGGGGCTGTCTTTAAAAACAGAGAGGGGGGAAGACAAGGGGGCTTTAGTGTCTGGGAGGGAGAGGGACGGCGAGGCCGAGAGAGAGAGATACGGAACAGGAGACGGGTGCATCGGCGACGTGCACCCTGGCCTGGGGAGACACAGGGGCTCCGGGGCGACGGCGCTCGCTCTGAGAGGACGTGCCTTCCCCCGGCCGGGTGCTAAATCATGTCGGGGAGAAGACGCCATCGCAGCGCGACACGTATCCAATGGCCGAACACAAAAGGACCCGGTGGGACAGTGACCGACACACACGCAGGGTTCCCCAGGTGAGGCGCACACACAAAAACACACACTCACACACGAACAGACAGTGTAACAGACACACACACACACACACAGTCATATGCACAGACACACACACAGTCATATGCACAGACACACACACAGTCATATGCACAGACACACACGCAGTCATATGCACAGACACACACAAGAACAACACACACACACACAGACAGACACTCGTATGCACATCTTTCTCACGCATTCACAGACACACACAAAGACCGACACACACACACACACACACACACACACGCACACACACACACAGACACACACACACGCAGAGCTCTCTCCCACACACCTCAGCTGCTGGCTTGCCGTCTCACCGGTTCGGCAGCTCCTCGGCTCTGTGGCCGCGGGGCGGTCGGCCGACCT
The DNA here is from genome assembly GCF_026213295.1 of Gadus chalcogrammus. Classification (NCBI taxonomy): domain Eukaryota; kingdom Metazoa; phylum Chordata; class Actinopteri; order Gadiformes; family Gadidae; genus Gadus; species Gadus chalcogrammus. The sequence goes on from NC_079423.1 coordinate 30,952,063, forward strand.
CTCCCAGAAACGCTCTGGCTCTCTCAGTCATACCTGGCGTAGCGCCGCCACGGTGGAGGGCGGAGAACAAAACACAGGAAAACAGCTGCAGCTCGCAGTGTGGGAAGAACGGCCGGAGTGGAAGTGAAGCGTTATTCTCCCACCGTCTCGTTTCCTTATTCCAGCCTCCTTCACCTGCCCTCACCGTCTCACCTGTAACGGACCGATTGTGTTCCCACGGCGACGCAACGCAAGAACCACGCAGACGCGCTCGACGCCGTCGTGAACCTCTTTTGGTTCAGCGTTGCGTTTTAGTGAGCGGACCAATCACAGCCCTTGCTGCTGCGTCGCCGCGACGACAAGGTTGCAACATTGGGAGGCGCACGTCCGGCCCTTGCGGGCGACGCAAGGACGGAACGTGTTCGTGAACCCCCTTTGCGTTGCGTCGTCGTGGAGCCATAATCAGCCCTTTAGCCCCACCGGTTACCAGCGTTTAGAGGAGACCAATTAATGGGGGATTAGTGCTGACAGTGGGAGGATCACGGCTTGGCCCTCTGGGGCCTCATAAAGCACCTCATCATCCGATCTGATTCCATGCCGTGTACTTCCTGCCCAATAGCATTCGGAAATCACTCAACTCCACTTTTTAATAGAATCAGAGACGAGGCGCCGACACACACCCACCGTTCTGTCGCCGCCGGGGACACCCATCGACCTGGCACCTTGGTCGGTAAACCGGTTCAATTCCCAGTCCGATCTACCGGCCTTGTGGGGTCAGCTCTCCCTAACTAACATTTTGAAACCCGAGCTAATTGTAGTGTTCTGCTGACCCCCTGGGCCATTCTGGGGCATAATGTGGCTTCAGCCAAAGTTTGGCTGTTTACTTAGAACCAGTCACCATAAATATGCTGGGACGGCTAATAAACACATAATACGACTTTAAGACAATGAACCTATTCACCAAAGGGGAGCAGGGCAGCCCAATAAGAGTGTGTGTGTGGCTATAGTTAATCAGCCTAACAGCAATCCTGCGCTCTGTCAGCTGACTGTTCTGGACAGAGCGCGCCTCTCTCTCTCTCTCCCCCTCTCCCTCTCTCTCTCTCCCTCTCTCTCCTCCAGATAAGTGCTCTCTCTACGACGGCTGTTATCCTCAATGTCATCATCAAGTACCAAGACAAACATTTACTTGTAAAAGTCGGAGAATGGCATGCCAAGGTCTGGAATCAAAAAGGGAACGATGTTATTAAAATCCGAAGGCCTTCATTTGTGCCTTTATTTCAATTGCCTGAATTCTTTTGGGAGTCCAACAACTCAGAAAGCCAACACATCTAATCCAAACCTCACCTCCTCCCTCAACCCCAACCCAGAGACTATTAATCACTCTGCTGATGACTATGTAATTGTGTCTGCATTGTAAACCTGTCTCAGCAGCCCTAGGTCTCAATCCTAGCCAATAAAAACGGTATTCCTTCTGCATCAAGTCCGTCAAAGCCTCTTCCCGCTGGCAGCATTGGGAGCACAAGTTGTCGTGTGAAACTACACATTATACTACCCGGTGTACAAATCACAAGCCCTGCACCAAAGGGAACATTCCACCGGTGCACATGTGTATTTTCTTTGTAACAAAAGGACGCCACACCACAGTCAAACACCCTTCATTGCGCAAAACGCATGGTTACACAAACACATACACAAACCCTCCAAAACACAGACACACCGACACATGCAAATAATCACAGGCACCCCGGAATGCTCACTCACGCACACGCACACACACACGCACACACACAGTAACCCTCTCCGTGACCTACAACCAAAGAGTAGGAATGTCCAACGTCTGATTAAGTGCCGTTTCATTCCCTGCTGCTGAATGCAGAAGTGGCAGAATATTGGAATTCCGAAGCTCTGGGAACAGGCGCGCCGTGTGATTCACATAGTATTAAATGAAATGCGATAGGTTCAGGAACAGGCTACGGTGTGTTTTCATTGGGGGCTCCTGGCTCGGGAGTGGCATCGCATTTAAAAACAGATAGCTCTCTCCCTAATTACAAACTCCAGTGAGCCGTCGGGGGGGGGGGGGGGGGGGGGGGGTGGAAGTCATAGATCATGGAGCCAGCGCTGGTCGTGGGCGGTTTAGGAAGAAAGGAATTAGCGCCGCCGCCGCTAAAGGCGTACACGACGTCAGCAGAGACTGCAGGACCCACTTTCATCTCTGAGCGGCATGCTCTGCGGTAGACACGTAGATCTCGGAGGTGTTCCTGCGCTGTGTGTTTGTTACAGAAAACACACCGTGTTTCCAGATGACGTTGCATCGTTAACGTTTTCCTTCCGATGGGAAAACATGCCTACGATAATACAGCCCAAAAGAAAGATTACGACGCAGACAGAATTTGGACATGTACTACATTTCCCCGGAGTGGTCGTTTTAGAGAGAAGGAAAAAAAAAAAAAAGCCCATCCCGGAGGTGAAAGTGTGAGTGTTGGTTCTGTTCCCAGAACTAATGTAGTCCGACAAACAGAGGAGTCTTTTATTCCGCTCTCTGTGTCTGAGCGAAAACGTGGACAGAGATGGGATAGATTTAGAACTCCCTCGGCCCACTGGCTGCTCTTGATGTAGCAGTACTGCCGTGAAAGGTCCCTTTCCCCTGCTGGACCACTGCTCCACAGCACTCGGACTGTGTGGGGCTCTGGGGGGCCTCGTGTTGTCTGTGAGGGGGCCCCGTGTCGGTGTGGGAGCCCGTCTGGCCGCACTTACCTGCAGTGTCCGGTGCCGTCGGGGAAGGTCAGGCATGTGGCGTTGTTAATGCAGGGCTTCACATTGTCCAAGCACTGCAGAGCTGTGGAGACACACAAAACACAAGCACACACACACACACACACACACACACACACACGTCAAAACGAGTGCAAATCCGTTAAAGAATGAGAGCAGACGAGCCTGCAGCCATTAAAGAGTTCATAATCCTGCTTTGCATACACGGCAAATTTAACTACATGTGAACATTGGCTTTCCTTCCAAAGCGGGAATCACGTCCTCATCCCCCCCCCCTCCCCCGAGGGTTTTCATCGGCATTTAACCAGTCATCCAAACAGCCATGCCGCACCAGGCCGGAAACAGCCGGCGACCGCATGGCTATGCGACACCCGGGCGGCAGACCTGACCGCACGCCCACGTCACCACGCCGACGACAAGCCTCAAGTCCCTCCCAGGACAGAGACACACGGACCCGCGAGACGATGCCCCCACGGTGGGTCCTGGAGCGAGCCACCAGAGACCCAGAGACGGAGAGGACTACAGGCACGCTAGGCTCTGGAGACCCAGATAGGGAGAAGTGATCAGGCACACGTCTTCATGCTAGGGTTTGGGGACCGTGAGACGGAGTGGGCTTCACACTAGGCCGTGTGATGGGCCAACGTTGTCGTTTAAGGATATGTTTATAACTGGTTACGGATCAATTCAACAACTCAGATTGACGTTGACCCTTTGGTGTAATGATAAATAGGGTCGATCTTTAACCAACCTTAAGTGCACACTGTGCTCTTTCTGCTTTTACAGTAGTCAGCTGATTTCTTAATATTGCCACTCCCTTGCACAGATAAGGGAAATGATGACAACAGGAAGTCAGAGCTCACCCTACTTCCTGTGCCCTGACGAGTGTCAGTGCAATGTGTCATTTGAAATAGTCAGAATTATTTCATGATCGTGACATTTGTGTGACCTTATGGATAACAGGACATTTACATTGTCTTTTTTTAAATTTTTTAAAGTTGCAAATATACATTTTGTTTTTGGGATGGTTGTAACACCCAGACATCAGAATGAACCACAGAGAGGAATGGGGAGAAATACTTAAAAATTATTTCAATAAGAATATATACGATTCAAAACTAGTTTTTTTTTAAGTGCTTGAAAAACGTGTTGGACTTGACCATGGACTCGAGGCTTGGCTACAAGCAGCCTGGCACAGGCCATTAGACACGGAGATATATAGCTACAAACCAGCATGAAATTCATAATCCCAGCCTTCCAGTGCCCAGACCTCAACACACCAGTAGCCGTGTTTAACCATTACAGAGCTATTTTAGGACCACACCACTATCAGCTTGTAGCGCTGCCAGCACACTTGATAATAGATACTCCCGCACAGAAACAAGCCCACGCACATACATTGGATTTTGTTTATTAATAGTTTACGTCTGCGCCAAGTATTTAAATTCCATTAAACCGACAATTACCACAGATATTGTGAACATCAGAGTCCATATCACGGAATTCTGATTTGCTTAGTATTATCAATACATATTGTGCTTATGATGCCATCTTGTTATCACAAAGATCAAAACAATACGTGTACAGTTCAACCTTCCACACTAAGTCACATGCAGATGTCAGGCCTTTTACGAAAAAAAAAAATACAATTTCGAGCTCACAAGAATCTCATTTTACACATAGCTTGGAAGTTTGAGCATAATGTGCGGCTACTGTTACAAGATCAGGGTCGTCACACACAATGAGGGACGGCAGGAGTCAGTAAAAAGAGAGATAGTCACAATGAGTAATACCGAAGGAGAAGGAGAATAGGCAACAGAAGAAAAAAAGGCGGAGCGAGGGAGAGATTTAGTCCCCGGACTGGTTTGGCGGGTTCTCCCGATCCAAAGCCATGAAGCCAGACGCAATGATCTCACAGGCTTTAGGACAGCCTGCTACTTATTACTCCATTTCCCACACACAGAGAGGTGTGTGTGTGTGTGTGTGTGTGTGTGTGTGTGTGTGTGTGTGTGTGTGTGTGTGTGTGTGTGTGTGTGTGTGTGTGTGTGTGTGTGTGTGTGTGTGTGTGTGTGTGTGTGTGTGTGTGTGTGTGTGTGTGTGAGAGATTAATCTATCGCCTACATTCCGTTCGTTTTAACTATTGGCCGTTCTCACACTTCCCTATCAATGAACCACGGTCCGAAAACATTCCCTGGGATCAAAGCGCTGATAAGCAGCGATCGACACAGTAAACAGACAACCAGGGTCTGCCAGCCGGGAAACAGGTAGTAAGTTAGTAGTAGTAGTATGACATCACCGACGCTGAAGGATACACCTAGAAAAAGCAGACGCATGTATTTACTCTCTGAACTGTGAACTGTTGGGAAGGAGGTGAACGCGGAGAGTAAAGAAGCGGAGTGGATGGGACCGGAGGGGGGGAGGTAAACCGTGGTGGCTGGATCAGGAGGGGATTGGGCCAGTCCCCATGAAGCTCTGAGCAGAACAGAGCCCCCCCCACGCCTACACTGCAAGGAACACACGCGTGTGGGGCGGACACATGCAGCAAGAGAATAGCAGAAGTATGGAAATGTTCAGTGACACATGCGTTAAAGTAGTAAAACTCAAAAGTTGAGGGAAATTTGGTTTGCAGTGATCAGCATAATGCATGCATAGAAGGTTCCCCTTTGTTACTTTACTGAGTTGGTTGAAGACTTGTTTCCCAAAGGGAAGATGCCATGTTCAGTTAATGTTACTTCATCATAATTTCCATTTAGCTTCACGCAAAATTACACACCGCATTTGTGCAGGGAACTGTTGTTGTGTTTTGGTTTTATGATCACCTACCATTAAACTAAATACTACCAAGTTGCGTTAAATATGTAGTAATGTTAAGACCTTATATCAACAACAGAAGAAAAACAGGGATTTAACACATAATAATTCAGAACTCAAATCTAAAAACCGGTCTGTATTCACCATATAGAGCTCATATATTTAGAGCCATATAGCACATAGAGCTACCACAGCACCGTTGATGATAGCACGGTAACTTACGACACCACAATCACCATATTTCATCATGACACCACTCTGAAAAAACGTCGACCACTGAAAGGCGGCAGAGTTCATTAACTCTGTATCAGAGAGTGCTGGAGGAATCTCAGCCCCTCCACCGTCTAGCCAGCAGCGATTGCCACAGAGGATCTGGTTGTCTGCCTGCTGCCTGCTGCCAGCCAGTTCCTCCCTCCACACTCGCCACTGCTTTGTCACTGAAACCACAGCGGGCCTCTTGAGGGGGGGGGGGGCTGTGTCATGACGGGAAACAACAAGAAGAAGAAAGGAGAGTGAGAGAGTGAGCGAGAGAGAGAGAGAGAGAGAGAGAGAGAGAGAGAGAGCGAGCGCAAGAGATAGCAAGAGATAGCGTGCGAGAGAGGCAAGCGAAAAGGAAGAAGCAACGTAAGAGGAAGCGAGAACAGAGAGAGTAGGGTAGAAGGGTCGGGGGGACAGGCTTAGAGTTAATAGCCGAGGACTGAGATGGGGGAAGTAATTACTGAACTACGGACAAAGACTGCACACGAATGGGCGTCCCCAGGCCCTGGCACACGTCCGCACCGGGCCAGAAGGAAGTTGTTCACTCATACTTAGGAAGTAACCCCATTTCCTGGAATTGCTGCGCCAAACCCCCTATCTAGCAAGACGCCATGGCAACGTGCAATAAAAAGACCCTGGGCTCCGCGCGGCAGAAGAGAAGCTAAGCTCAAACTAAACAGCAATACCACAAGGGGGGCTCCAGCGGCCCACACAGGCGGGGGCAGGCGGGCCTCACGCTCTCAGGTCGGGGGGGGGGGGGGGGGGGGGGGGGAGAAGGGCAAGGGTGGGTAACTCGCCGGATTTTGCAAAAGGGCAACAGCAGAGCAAAGCCGTGCGAGGCCGCGGCTGAACTGTTCTGAGGCGCGGTACTCGCCCGCGGGCTGTCCTCGTTACACGGAGGGGGCTGGACAGGCCTCTTCCAAAGCTGTGTACACAGAGGAGGGCTGTGTTGTGTCAGTACCGCAGGGTTAACTCTGCACCGCAGGCAGCCTGTGCACGTGTGTGGGGGCGCGCACGTGGGTGCGCGCACGCGCGTGCGTGCAAAAGACAGTAAGAAACGGTGCAGTAGAGAGAGGAGGGAAGAGAACAGTGGAGAGAAGAGGGGTAGAAAAACAGACCGGCGAGCATGACGCAGGCAGAGAGACAATGAGACAGACGGACAGAGACAGACAGACAGACAGACAAACAGCAGTGAGAGAGACAAACAGCAAGCATTCAGGCAGAGACCATAGAAGAAAAGCCCACCAGACTTTCCCCGATGTAAGACTAAAATTTACTAGAACATTTCGGAGTCTTGACATTTATTTTCTTGTGAAACCAGATCCCTTTATTAGAAAGGGTTACACAATGGTCTCATTTGCGTACCACATCCTTAATCTAAGCTGGGTTGTTTGTGACGGTATGGTACTATCACTCAGACAATTTCTATCTTCTCATTAAATAAGCTGTGTGGTTACAATTAATCTAAATGACCATGTTAATGTTAAGATTAGTGACAAGTGGCAAAGCAATGCTTAGCCGCCCTGCGCTTGCCTACAGAATGTGTCCCACTTGGTCCATAACCCTGCAGTCTGCTGGCCGGCAGTCTCCAGGATCACTGGGCTGCGCTGGGCGAGGAATGCGGGGCTGCAGTAATTCCCTGTTAATTTGCTAACCTGTTCAACAGTGCACACACACACACACACACACACACACACACACACACACACACACACACACACACACACACACACACACACACACACACACACACACACACACACACACACACACACACACACACACACACACACACTCCAGGGCTCCCAGTGCGCGCCCAGCCACTAGCATCTATCCAATATTCCAGGATTAGAGGAACTGCGCGGACGCACGTCGAGCAATCGAGGGTCAATGGTTTTAAAGTAACGTGTGCAAAGCAAAGATAATGCGTTGGGCATGACCTCGCTATCTTCAACACATTTATTCACCAATAGCACATCAGCTCCACACAGACACAACAAAGATTATTTATGTTTATGTGTAGGCCTATTCTTCTTCTTCCTTGCACAAAAAAAAAAGGAAGAATCGGATCAATTGATACACGGTGGACACAAAGACCTACACATGATCCCAGAGGGGACAGTCAAACATCTGGAGCTCCTTCCCGGTGCCGCTCAGCCCTACGCGGCCTCAGTCCAGCGGTGTTTACCCTCCTCCACTCAGACCCACCCGGGACACACACAGCTGTACACATGTGGCATCCTCGTGTTTTAACTGCACCGCTAATCAGCAGGATGGGAAAAAGAGTGAGGCGGGAGTGAGAACCCCGGTGTCATGGCCGCTAGCGCCACCTCCAGAGCCTCTTCTGGACGGGAATGAGGAACCGACGGAGAGGCACGGAGGACGCTCTGAGACACATGTGAGGACCCCCCACCCGAGGGCAGTGGGCGGGGCTGGCGCTCCGTTAGTTAACAGCCTTGTTGGTCCCTCAATGCCCCGCGCTGTGCTCCGGGGAGAGCGGGGCAGCGCAGATCTGATAACTTCACACCAGGCCTGGCCTGCAGGCCGCTGGAGGGGCAGGGGCGGCACAATCGCAGCTCATTGTGTCCACATACTGGAAGAAATACACTCACGCAAAACAGATGCGCACACACACACTCACACACACGCATCCGCACATTGCCCTGAACAAATATCTGCATCCATCCGTGCCCACGCCTCAGAGGAATCGAGCATGGGGGGGGGGCGAACGTGTTCTTTGGAGAAACGGTTGTGATCGTTTATGGATCTGCATCCATTTGGCCCGTTGTTATTGGCCTCATTATGGAAGACATTTACAACTACATAGCTGAAAAGCGTTTTTTTTGTGGGGTAGTATTTACTTTTCAAGTAAGACAAAGCAATAAAAAAGTAAAATAATGGATAGAGCCCATGTGTGTGCAGGGCAATGTGAGAGTGAGCAGGGGAAAGAGAGAGTGAGGAGAGGGAGACAGAGAGAGTGAGGAGAGGGAGACAGAGGGCCTGGAGAGAAAAGGACAGCAGGAATGTGAAACACCAACAGCAACATTCCACCAGCTCCTCCTTGCACTGCCTGCAGCACTATCACATTGTCTTTTCCTCTTTTGTCTTGGCCCTCTGTTATATAGTGTAGTTTCACATGTTTTGAGGGATTGCTGAATGTAACCATTCGAGAAAAACACACATTGGTTAAAAAAACAATAAATAAAGACTCTTTATCTTGCGACCTTCATGGATAAAAGACTCGAAGCCCATTTGCTATTATTATTGACCATCAGGGAACGCTGAAAACCTCAACAACCCATCAGGAGTAATTATACGTTCAAGTCGGTGTAAACAACACATAGCAAGTAGCAGACTAATGAGGAGGATTAAATTGCATACAATTGTGAGGGAAAAAGACACTCGCTAAGTGCTGTACCACAATGGCATTCACACTTCGTTTATTAGTATTAGGTCTAAAGTAATTAGCCAAAAACAAAAAAGTAAAAAAAATCTCCAGATATGCAACGGCCGAAATGGACGCGTGTAATACTATTCTAAACCTTCAGAATAACAACAGCAGCTCCGCTCCACACAGCTGAAGGTAAGAGTCCATTTTGGGTGATTTCTCTTGAAATGGACGAGCGAGTGCGACGCAACATCTGGGCAGCGGTGCGAATCCTCGCTCCTGACTCATCCCATGAGCACATCGGAAGGCTGCAATGTCCAGAACCACCGTGTTTGGTACATTGGAAATATCCCTTAACTTAGGAGAACATCTCGAATGGAGAGGTCAAACGACATTACTAGTACATCCATAGGACCTAACTGCAGTATATCCATCTCCCAACAACCTTAGACAATACAAAGTGGAGTAGGTTCCCAATCAGGTTCGCAATCGAGCCTACTTTAAATAGTCCACCATGGTGTTTGATCGCGATCGAACCCACTTAATTAACAAGTTGCAATTAGAAGCGTGCGCACGGATGCTACAGGAGTCGCTAGGAGCAGTGAAGCGGGCGCAACGGCGATCCGAAACATCGCAATAAATTAAAACTACTCCCAAAACTCACCCAAAGTCAAGCGAAGGCAGCAAACGACGAGAACTACCGCTGAGCCCGAAGAGAAACCGGGGATTTGGCCCATTTTCGGAGTAGAATCCACATAGGGTCGCCGCGGCTGGGTGTCTCCAGGGGTACGATGGTCCTCCAAAACCCTTCTCACAACTCTCTCACACACAAGAGAAACTTTAAAAAGTGATAAACGTTCAGCGGTTTGCTGCTCTATCGTTTCCTTAACGTGGGAATCATGCGCCGTTACTTTGAAATCGTTTAAATCTTACAACTTTGTGGCGTAAAACGGCGGCAGCGCAGAGTTTCTTCGACTTTCCAACTCAGCAGTTCACTAACTTCACTTAGTGCGGTGGAGTCACGCCGCGGTGAGAGACGTAACCTTCCGCATGCAAGTCAGGGTGGGACTACTTCTGGGCGCTATCCACACAGAGGCTGGCTTAACGAACACGACGGAGGAATGAAACGTTTGAACGTTTAAGACACAACAAAATATTTTAAACGTGTTTGTGAATTCGTGTTCGAGAACATCTGATCTCCTTTATTTTTGGAAGCTTCGCTTGCTTTCCTTCTGTCGCCGCGGCGGAGGAATTTTCACTCATTTTCTACTTCTCAAAAGCTCCTATGACTCAAAATTAACCCGTTCACTAGATTTCTGTTTTTTCCGTCATGCTCAAACACCTACTCTTCACTACTTTTCAATAATTCGTCATGGGTTTTTGCACGTGCATCTTTCATATATTCCTTTTTGTGGTCCATTTCTCATCCTTAGATGTAAAAATGTACGTAAAATAGGCTGCAGGTAAGACCTGAACCCGGAGAGAATGGGGGTTTATTGTTATCCTATGATGATCAAAAAGGACGACCTCTATGTGTTAGGTCTTAGTTGTAGCAAATATTTGCCTAAATAATATGAAATTAACCGGAACAATGTCAATGCTAGAGTCACGGTGTGTGTGTTGACAGTGGACGCGCGTTCTCCGTTAACTCTCATTGAGAAGACGTGTAGAACAATGCACGCGGTGAGCCTCATTACCCCTGTCCCCCGAGCTCGGAGCACACACACACACGCACACGCACACGCACACAAACACACACACACGTCGCTAGACCCCCACATGTGATGATGACCCACACTGACTTGTGAATCCTTATCTGATTGAAAGATCCAGGTGTTAATCGCCTGCTCGTCACAACAACAAGAGGCAGCCTTATCCCGGTGATGTTTGTCTTCACACTCTGTTAGAGCAACACTGGCCGGTCTCTTGCCCCGCCGCCCGACCCTCTGTCTCCATTCAGCCCTAATGAAAGGCCCATTTCCAGGGGGAGCAAATTGATCTTCTCAGGGGGTCCGGACTCACAATGCGTGTGTTGCTGTGACCGGTGTCAACCTCTAGCTATTCATGAAGAGGGTGAGGTGTCAGTGGTTCGCACCACCATCCATAAACCCGCTGAACATTTGTCGAAATGCGCTTTCGGTTGATCAGAAACGCATAGCCTACTAATCATGTTTTATTTATTTATAATAATAATAATTTAGCTTTTATATTTTGTAATTGTCATGGTTCAGTTTCTTTTGTATGGAATATTAACTAAACTTCATATTGTCTATTGCGTAGTTTAATTCAATCTAAATTAATTCATATCTCCATGATTGACAAATACTGACAAGACATGCACTGATTTGCTGATCACGTGAGCTTGTGGTGATCGGAAACCAATAACCTCCGAAAGTCCCTCTGTCTGCGGCGCTCTTTTCTTAGTGATGTCACCCCAGATGTGGACTTCTGGAGTGAAGAGACGGAGCGGGCTAGAGAGGGTGGGGTCCAGTTTCACGAGCAGCACACGCTGATTAGTTTGTCTTTGTGAACCACCGATACAATAGTTCATAAAAACCTCCCAACCAAAGAGCAGATTTTGTTTTAAAAGGGAGGGGAAATTCCACCTATTTACTTGAAACTAAATTATAGATTAAGTGATGCGAAGCAGGGAGAATACATCAGAGAATATGACCTCAGATGAGGAACTCTGCACTCCCTCTAGTATAGTGCTCGCCACGGTTTGTTCGTCACAGTATTTCATAAGTCACAACCAAAAACAATTGGCAATTCTGTACTGTTAAAAACACATGGGTGTTAGCTCATCTACTGAGCACAGAAAGAACTGCAACAGTCGTGGCTAAACTAAATGAAATAGTAAGCTATTGAAACATAAATTATCATAGAAACATTAGTAGATCCATGGGCTTCTTGCTAAAGATTAAAGGGGTCTTATTATGCCTTTTCGGTTTTTCCATTTCCTTTAGTGTGTTAGATGGCTTTGTCTTAAATCCTTTTATAATGGCGACTAAGCTACGAAGCTACAGGTCCGGGCCAAAGGGAGTTCCCCACTCCCACAAAACCGACCTCGCCTAAACTTCATGAGTTAATTCTGAGCCTGGCTGACAACCCCAACGAGCCTGTAGTATAAAGTACAAAAAAAAACGGAACTATATGTAAGGATTTCGGGCCTTAAAGAGACCTTGAAAATGGTTCAGCAGCAAAAAACAAAGTGTGAGAATCATAAGGTGTATTTTTTTACACGCAAATTAAATGATCAACCACAACAATGGCATAATAATTATTAATTATGGTTTGTCATGTGCTGTGCGACTTGCCACTCTTAAAGCCCTCACAACTAACCAACGGAGAACCACTGTCCTAAATGACTACATTTAAATGTGATATGTTAATAGATATTTAAGTATGATGCATGCTTTTTCGAAAGGAAAGGATTTTAACTCCTCAGACGCTGATGGCCGCCCCCCCCCCCCCCCTTCGGCATCTCCCGGTCTCTGTCTCTGTCTGCTCGTCCTGGTCGCTGACAGGAGGGGCTCTGCCGCATCGTTCAGGGGCTCACAACACGTTAGTCCGCTGCATACACCCCCAACAACCCCCAACATAAGCCTCCGGGTAAACACAGACGTTACAACGCAGAGCGGTGCGTAATGTGTGAGGATAAAGTGGCCACATCTTCCATAGCTTGAATCAACAGCTTCACCCGTAAGCAACTCATCAGCAACCAGCCCTGACCGAACCAGAGACCCCTTCTAGCCGGCACTAGAAGGGGTCTCTGATTCGGTCAGGGATGGGGCTCTTCATGCTGATTAGAAGCCCATCAATCAGTCTGTCTGCCCGCAGATATGGTTCTCAGGGCACAGGGGGTCTGCGTGTGTGTGTGTGTGTGTGTGTGTGTTTGTGTGTGTCTTTGAATACATGTTTGCCGGTCTGTACGGGTCACATGTACGTACACTATCTGCACTGCCTAACCCTTCACCCTCCTCCTCCTCCTCCTCCTCCTCCTCCTCCTCCTCCTGCATTGCATGGGAAACCGCATCACTGCTGGCTCAACAGAGATGTCTTTAAGTTCTACGCCGGCCACCAAGGGATGTAACCTGAGGCGTATATATGATGCCCGGCTATTATTAGTGTAGGCCTGAAGTGATTCACTTTTCATTGCCAGGCCGTGACAGCTAGTTCAGAATAACATCATCCCCCCCTGAGTCGCATGGTGAACCCCTGACTTTGTGTCCTTCTTTGTGCGTGCCATGGATGCTTTTAAAGATGACCCAAAAAAACGTTTGGTTTTGTATGGCCCGGACCATGCCTTTGAGTCAACAGGTTGGTTTGTGTGAGCAAAATCACATAGCGCTGTGTCCAAACTCATTGAGATAAGTGTCCATCCGATGGGATTTATATACTGTATACATGGTGATATTCATAAGAGAGGAGTAGAGGTGGCCCTATGCCCCAAATGACAAAAATATATTCTACAATATACAGTCCACCAGACCACATGGAGCCTTCTGTTCACATGTTGCTCAACAGTGGTTGTTCCCTATCTCGGTTTTCATAGAATTATCCTCATCTCGTCTTCTCTGGCAAGAAGATCGAGAGGAAAGGAAACTATAGTCGGGGAGATGGCTGTGGTGGGGGCTGGGTTAGGTGGATACAAGCAGATGGTTGTTTCACTGATTCTCCTTTTCTGCTGACCAGCTTTCCTCAGCCTTTAGCGACAGAGCCATCCCCCGTTGTAAACACTGTACATGTTATGAATATTATACGACCACACTACAGGACAGGTTTTTGGAGTAAACGTCTACCAAATGATCTCCGCTACTGTTGACCAAGATTGCAGAGGATATTTTTTGAACATTGCAAGGTTATCAGCAACTAATCCTTTAGCAATTTAGATAGTGAGAAACAATATCTGCTGTAGATAAGGCTGTCAGAGTCGTCCCCTTTCCTCTGTGCATTACTCAACAATCAACCACAGGAATAACTGATAAAAAAAAAGAAATGAGCCTTAGCATTTGGGTGAACTGCATTGAAGTTAACTGCATGTTTACATTTTACTAGTCAATTAATCACAAACTTTTATGTGAGACCTTAATAGGAAACAACTTTCATTCCAGTAGGATTGCAGGATGGTGGGTTGAGGATGAGGTTGTGAAGCAAAAAATATATACATCTATATTTTCTGAAACAAAGTGTGGTCATGCACTATCTTCTTGAAAAAAGAATAAATGCGCGTCTGAACTGATTTTGGTAAATCTTTTCTTACATAAGGGAATGCGTGTGTGTGGGTGTGTGAATGGGTGTGCACATGTGTGTGTGTGTGCGCGTGTTTGTGTGTGTCCATTGGTGTGTGTGCGTGTTCCGGAGTGTGGCCATCTGAGTGTCTGTGTGTGTGTGTGTGTGTGTGTGTGTGTGTCTGTGTGTGCGCGTGCACTGGTGTCAGAGTGTGTGTGCGTCAAAGAGTGAGCCATGACGTTCCTCTGGTCTGGGGCGGAGGCTCAGCACGCACTGGCGGCGCTTGGGAGTGTAGAGCGAACGGGATCCGTCTCCGGTGGATCCCTGAGGGGAGGAAAGTGAGAACGGCACAGCGTTGGACCGTCGCCCGAGAGGAGGCCAGGGACGGGGAGGAGGTGTGAGTACCCCAGCACTCAGGGAGTTGATGTGTTTATCTGTGTGTGTGTGCGTGTGTGTTTGTGTGTGTGTGTGTGTTGAGGGGGGGGGAGTGTGTGTGTGTGTTTGATTGTGTGTGTGTGTGTGTGTCAGTGTGTGTGTGTGTGTGTGTGTGTGTGTGTGTGTGTGTGTGTGTGTGTGTGTGTGTGTGTGTGTGTGTGTGTGTGTTTGTGTGTGTGTTTGTGTGTGATTCTGTGTGTGTGATTGGGTGTGTCTGTGTGTGTGTGTGTGTGTGTGTGTGTGTGTGTGTGTGTGTGTGTGTGTTTGTGTGTGTGTGTGTGTGTGTCAGTGTGTGTGTGTCAGTGTGTGTGTGTGTGTGTGTGTGTGTGTGTGTGTGTGTGTTTGTGTGTGATTCTGTGTGTGTGTGTGTGTGTGTGTGTGTGTGTGTGTGTGTGTGTGTGTGTGTGTGTGTGTGTGTGTGTGTGTGTGTGATTCTGTGTGTGTGTGTCTGTCTGTGTGTGTGTGTGTGTGTGTGTGTGTGTGTGTGTTTGAGTGTGATTCTGTGTGCGTGTGATTCTGTGTGTGTGTGTCTGTCTGTGTCTGTGTGTGTTTGTGTGTGTGTGTGTGTGTGTCTGTGAGGGGGAGTGTGTGTGAATGGGCATGTGCGTACATGCTGTAAGGTGACCAAGGGTCCTGGCAGGCCAGGTGGACAGGAATGTGCTGTTGTGTGTGTGTGTGTGTGTGTGTGTGTGTGTGTGTGTGTGTGTGTGTGTGTGTGTGTGTGTGTGTGTGTGTGTGTGTGTGTGTGTGTGTGTGTGTGTGTGTGTGTGTGGATGCGAGCCCTCCCCCGAGCCCCCCTCGAGCGCCCCTGTGCCCCCCCCCCCTCCCCCCCCACAACGCCGGGCTATTTATACTGCGCTGTGGGAAAAGGACGCCCCCGTCAGAGCGACTCTCGCGGGGTTAAACGCACACACGGCAGCACCTTCGCCTCCCCTGCCTGTTCATGAAGTCATCGGTAACACATCTGACGTATGGGGTTTCACATGAGCCAGGGCCGGCAGGCGGTCTGTGTGCGACCCAAGAACCTGAGGATGTGATCCTCATCAAGCATCCAACTGGGGGGGGGGGGCATCTAAATATGCAGGTGTGTCACGATGTGTACTTTGGGTGTGCTTAGCGTGTGTTGGAGTCAGAACACAGAACAACAACTATACCATAGACTAGAGAGTTCCTCAACGGAGAGTTGCAAGGTTGTGCATGGTTGTGCAGATTGTGCATGTATGCACAATGCGTGCGTACGTGTGTATACACACGTACGCACGCACGCACGCACGCACACACACACGCGCGAACACACACGCACACACACACTCACACACACACACACGGACACACACTCACACACACACACACACACACACTCACACTCACACACACACACAGGTGTGTGCTATTACAAATCTGGAAGCTTTTATCTATTTCTGAAATACACTAATCATTCGCAGCCTCATCAATCTCAATTTCCCTCATCCTGATTGTCCTTATCGTTCAACAAAGAACACGTCAATGAAAAGCCTTATCTCTTTAAAAAATGGTAAACAACAATGTGCATGGAAGCGTCCCACGTAGCGAAGCTAGTACAATAAAGTAGACACGTTCCTATCTCTTATTGACTCAGCCATGGCTATTTTGTTAGACAGACAATTTATAGCTGTGCGTAGCGACCGGTGTCCCTGGGAATCCATAGTTAAAGGTTTCCCTGCGTCCCTGCCCCTGTCGGTGGAAGCGTGTTAGATAAACATCGCCGTAGCATCGATGGAGGACAGAGGGGGCCGGTCCCTCTCAAAGCATGCCCAAGACAACGCCATCCTCCGACGTGAGCCTGTCGACATGACCTGCATGGGTCCCGTCGGCAGCCCGTCCTCTGTGTCTCTGTGATGTCCCCCCCTGTGTTAGACGTGATCTCTTCACAGGGCAGAGGAGGCACCTGGCCCCTGGCCACTTTCAATCACTGCTGAGCCCCTGAGGTCAAGGTTTCCCAGAGAAGTGAGAGTCAATGTGAGGGGGTTGCATCGACTGGCGAGAAAGCATTCAGGGTCAGCCCTTTACCTCTGTAAGTCACAAGCCGTAAGATGGTAAAGGCGTAGTGTATGTGTTGCATGTGCAGTCATTTAAACGTGTGGGTGGTCTGTGGGTGGTCTGTAGGAGGGGGGGGGGGGAGTCAAACATCCAAGGCACTCCGTGTTCTGAATGCGTGCAATGCTCCTCCATGTGTGCATGCAGCAGCCTATGCATTAGCACACCTCCGTTTGTATCCTGCCCCCGGGGGCCCGCTGTATACAGCCATCCGAGGAATGCCGAGGGAAAGTGGTATCACGTGACCCGCGCGTTATCCGGTACGACATCGCCGCTGAAGAGCTTATTTGTTGATTATCATTAACAGAGACGTGTGAATGCTAAAAGTTTAAATATACCAAGTTTTGTTTGCATGTTGCGCTCTTTGGTGATACTAGATATGTTGCGTTTTAATTGTGTGTATTAATATCCATATGCTTGAGACATTGGATCCGGTCTGGTGGTGTATGGGAGGCTCACGTAGCTAAAAGTGTAAAACAAGTTTCCCTGGCACGAATCCTCTCAAGGGTTAATTGTATCCCTAATTCACGACGCAGACATGGCAGGTATTCACACCTCACCGTCCCCCGTCCCCCAACAGGAACCAGACGGCGAGCCATCTGCAAGCATTTTCCACAGGGTTATTAATAAACCAGTGTTGCACTCAAGAACCCAATAATGTGTACATTTAAAAGAGATTGCTTGCACTTCTTCAAAACATCTTTCCCAGTAATGACGGGGAAGGATTGACCCACTGGTTAGTTTTTGTAAATGTCTTAAGGCCATTGTAATTGTAAGGAGATATATTTCTAGTCACAGAGCCTCAACTTCATTGAAGGTCTACCTGGAGGACCCCCTTCCACCTTAGGGTGTTGCACAGCCAGCACCCTATGGAGACCACAGGAGGCAGTGGAGCCGTGTGGGTGGCAGCCCACCCTCGGCGTTGGGCACCCCAAAAGAGGGGGTCTGCTTGTTAAAAGTTTTAAACCCCTCCAAATCCTTAAATCCCTATGTGTGAGTGTCTGTGTGTGTGTGTGTGTGTGTGTGTGTGTGTGTGTGTGTGTGTGTGTGTGTGTGTGTGTGTGTGTGTGTGTGTGTGTGTGTGTGTGTGTGTGTGTGTGTGTGTGTGTGTGCGTGTGTGTGTACGCATGTTTGTGTGTGTTGGTCAAACAGTGCCTCTGGTAAATACACGCTGTAGGGATAAAATGAATGTTTTATTACTTTTATGTTTTATAACAGAGTCAAAGATTTGCCCTTTTCCAAATATAACTATGCATCGTTATGACCGGCCAGCATCAGCATCTGGGAGGATAATTGCGTTGCTGAGGGACAGCGTGATAAAAGCAGGAACAGGTTGAGGCCTCGAGGCAGACGCCCTGCACTCTATCCACACTCTCCTCCCTGTGAGAAGCTTCCCGTTCCCAGGACCCTGTGTGTACGTAGGGGGCAATAACTCACTCCAGGTCCCTGACTTCCCCTTTTGGGCCTTCTGCCATTTATTACTCCTCTCTCCGCTGCCATACAGCTGCCGTCCCTGTCCTGTCCCTTGCTCTGATTGGAGGGTGAGGATGTGTGAGAGGTGACGAGGGATGAGAAGACACACAGAGTGGTGCCTTGAGGGCGAGGTGGATGAGGAGGGGAGGTCGGACATTTAAGGATGATCATCATCAGGATTGCCTCGAAGAGTACTTTACACAAAGAAAGGAAAAACGCAAAACACTCGAGACATATGTAGAAAATAGACATTTAAAACATTTAAAGCTACAAAAAATAAGAAACGCTTTAAGTTATAGCAGAATTTAAGTTAGAGGAGAATCAGTTGAATGAATTTTTTAGCGTGGATTAAAAAAATTGTTTAGCTTGAATTGAATCATTTTTTGCCTGAATTTAAAAAGCAGTTACATTCTTCTTGGTGTTTATCGCAGCTGTAAGCAGCATTGGAATGCTGCTACCCAATATGTTTGGTCTTTTAACAGCTCCCAGACCCATGGCAAAGGATCGGAGGGAATTATAGGGCCAGAGCGAGCGAAACTTATTGTGGTAAACGTCCCACAACAACCAACACCAAAATGGTTCAAAAACTGCTTACACGTGATGCGTTTAGTATCATAAAGCCTATTATTTACTTTAAAAAAAAGGTCATTAAAACGTATTGTGGTTAAAACCAGCCTATAACTAAAACTTGGATTCACCATGTTTCTATATTAAGTGGATTTTTTAGATTTGTTTCACATTTCTCTGGGATGGATACATACCGTTCGAGGCCAGACAATCTGGCCCTCACACAACAACACATCCATCCCATAATACACCATCGCCCCCCCCGACCATAATTAGCCATACAGCCAGCAGACTGTATTCTGCGGCAGGGGGTGTAGGTGCTACAACCTTCCCAAACTGTTAGCGTCAACAACGTGCTCTTTCACTGGTGTGATCAGATCTGTAAGGGCACAGCGGACAGAAAAGGGAAGGAAACGAATCATTTGCAAGCGAGCATGCTGTGTCCTGCGTTTGGCTCAGAGGTATTGAGTTACTGTATCCCTGATATAAAGTCCTCCTGAGAATCCTCCCCAACGGCCGATCACTGCGAATAAAATTCCATCCATGGCGTGTTTTGGTGGATTTGGGGTTTGGCGTGATTTCATTTGTGTTCTTGCCTCGATTCGAGTAGGAGAAAGGAAAGGAGTGGGGAAGGAACTTTAGTCATAGAGTACAGGATCGGGGTTGTGAGAGTAGTGAAGTGTGTAGTGTGTGGTCGTGGTCTACACATTGATGACTTATATTGTTAGATTGGTGCAATCCCATAAGTAAAGCTTTGACCTTTTAGACTTTTTTATGGGAAATGAATAAACGACTTTACTGAGCAGCCTGCATGGGAATAGCATAAGTTGTGTGTGTGTGTGTGTGTGTGTGGGGAGGGGGGGGGGAGGAGTGTGTGTATGTGCACACTCCTGATCACACAAAGTATTTTAATCCAATCAGTTTCTTGTTCACATGACTGTCACGCACTCCCTGCTGCTATGGCAACCTGCAACGGAGAGAGGAGGGGGCGAGGGCAACGAGAGCAGACACACACACACTCAAACACACAGACACAAACACACGCGCGCGCGTGCACACACACACACACACACACACACACACACACACACACACACACACACACACACACACACACACACACACACACACACACACACACACACACATATGCAGAACCATGTGTTTTTTCCGCAGCATTAGACCACATAATGAATGTATTTAAAAAAAACAATTACATTCTTGTATGTGACAGACATTGTAGTTGTCTGGAGAGAAAAGCCAACTATCAATAGGGCCTATTTTAGCGGTTAAAATAATATCATTTGCTTTGTGAAAATGTTTACACACCCTACCTAAGTCAGAAGTTTATACTGAGATATTTCAGATGACATTTGAATGTATGTTTGTTCGACTTCAAAATCAAGTCTTGTGGTAGGCTATATCATTTTACACGTTTTCACTTCCCTCTCAAGGTGAAAAGGTCACTGTGCGCTCTGTGGTCTGTGCACTGAAAACCTTCCGCTGAATCTTCTGTCTGCTCTATCATTTCCTGTTCAAATCTAGCACACATTACTTGATAAACATCACTAAGGTTAATCTGTATTTGTTAGTGGACAATTATTTATACATATTTTTTAATTTCTCCTTTACGCTTTAGCAGTAACCTATAGTGACAATTTGGATCGCTAACTGCAACACCAAGATTCTGAGCTCAACAAACGCATCAAAGTTATTTTTGTTTGGTATATTTGCGTTGCAAAAATAGAACTATAAATACGAGTTAAGTACTCCATCTAGTGGTCCAACACGGTATCACGTGATTTCTTGCTCATGCTCACGATCTCTATACTGTATAATGTTCTCCATCTATCGGCTGTCCTCGCACCTGGTCAGGTGACAATAAGGGGCAGATCACAACAAAGTCTAATCGTGCTGGATCTAAAGAGACCCCTGTTAGGCCATTAAGAAATATACATTCAAAATGTAATACACCTGCTATTAATGCTTTCATGTCAACTTGTAATTTAAGCTTCTTGTGAGCTTGTTTGAGGCGTTGGTAGCATTTCCAATGATTTACCAGCACAGTAAATTAATATTGCCTTCGAAAAGCATTTTTTTTAACGGGTTCTTCACTGGAAAGTGCATACTTTTCGATCAACAGCATTTAAATGAAAAATACTTTCATTATGAGTTTTCAAAGATGTATAATTACATATTCTCCTTTATGATTTATCAAATATTTATACATTTGTAGTCAAACAGTGGTTTCTGGTATTCACAATACCAGGAACCCCGCCCTCACAATATACACACATTATCTGAGTATCGTTTTCACATCTTCATAATCAAAACCGTCTGATATTTTGTCTTAGGTATTAGTTTTATTCATCAAGAACGGTATGGTCAGTCTTTATTTTTCTCTAAAATAAACAACGACCTATTTAATTGTAAGCATTCACTTTAACCGAGCTCAAGCTTTTGTGTGTGTATATATATATATATATATATATATATATATATATATATATATATATATATATATATATACTGTATATATATATATATATCTCAAAAAAGGCGTCACTTACAATATCGCACTTATTGTGGCTTTACCTTTTATTAAAACACCGAGATGTCAGAGGTAGAGAAAGAAGCTAATGGAAAGCATACCCAACTGTCAAGATATCCACACGGACGCGCATCGTGCGTGTAACCGGCAAAGCGTCCTTTTGGTCTCCATGGATACACAGGACCGAAGGCACCGAACCTACACGGAGCGTGGAATGTCAATGTGGAACTGCTATAAGGCTACCTATCTTTAATTAGCAGATTTTATCTTTTAACTTGAACAAAACGATGCTTTAAAGATATTTGCCTGTGCCGTGGGACAGTATTTGGTAGGTAACTTTCACGATTATATTCGTTCACTTTTTTTTAAACAGAGTTCACCAGGTGATCGCAAAAGGCGGACGAAATGTAACTTTATATTGCAGCGCCATTTTCCCATTGAGCTCCATATTAGAAACATGTGCCTTATGCTATTGCCTTGACGCGTGTTTATAAATGCATTTGTAACACGCAACGTTAAAGCCTCAATTAAAATGTCTACACGGGTAACCCACGATTGTGAATACGTCTAGATAGGTTGTTAACCTAGGTTGAAGTTACTTGAGTCGCCTGTCCCACCATTTGTTGTCAACCATCAACCTGTTCTGGAAACATTTTAAACTTGAGGGCGCTGGCCGGCCGCTTATTTGCAGATGCAGACTTTGAACATATTATAATTCACTTTCAGGGACACGGAGTATACATTTCAACTTCAAAGCAGGCATATGTTAATTTCTGTTTTTGATGTGAAATAATGAAATGATCATGGGAGGGAGGGGGTCATAATAGGGCATACTTATAACCAAGGGCTCCATTTGTACTATCGCATAAATATTGAATCTTTTTCATATTCCCACAGGGTTACAACTGCGTGAGCAAGTGCTTTCAGCACCAGGAGCACGATGGAGGCTAGTTCTGAGTCTGACACAATTCCATCTCACACAGCCACTCTTGCTGGATCACAACCTCTCTATTCCCCGCAGACCTCCTCCAATGGTCACATCCTACTCCCTCTCTCCCCTCTTTCCTTTCCCCCATCCCCCTCTTCCCTTTCTCCCACGACCCTAGAATCCACCCAGTCCTCCCCTCTCTCTAACTCATTCTCCCACTGCTCAGATGAACACAATGCACACTGCCATAGCTCCGCCTACTCATCAGACCAGGACGACCTCACCTGTCTGAGCTGGCTGCATCAGAGGGGAAGCAACCTGCTCCCCCTCCAGCCGCTGCCCAAGATCAGCCTGCTCTCAAAACAGCCGGAGACGCCTCGGGCCTTGTCGGCTGAATCTCTCTCCCCCACCTTGAACAAGCCCCCCTACTCGTTCAGCAGTCTGATCTTCATGGCGATAGAAGACTCGCCCAACAAGTTGCTCCCGGTGAAAGGGATCTACGAGTGGATCGTCAACAGCTTTCCGTACTACGGGACCGCCGCCGGAGGCTGGCGGAACTCTGTCCGCCACAATCTGTCTCTGAGCAAGAGCTTCCGGAGGATTCAGCGGGACAAAAGCCAGGTAGCTGCCGACTGTCACATGTGGAACCATCCTTCAAGCTAACTCTGTCTGGCTGACTTTACAGAAGACAGCTTTGGGTTTTGTAATCTAACCGCTGTCGCTAACAAAACGAGTGTCCTGTGTGTTCCAGTCAGTAGGGAAGGGGTCTCTGTGGTGCGTGTGTCCAGAGTACCGAGCCGCCCTGCTGGAGGTGTTGAAGAAGACCCATCACTACCACAGCACCAACAGCAATCTGCTCAGCGTGCCGGGCCTGTGAGCACGAGCCTAACTTCATCCATGAGTGCCTGTGCAGCCCCCACTGTGAACATTAACTCTGTTCACTCTGTTAACCATGCTGTGGTTTTAGTCACGGTTATTCATTACACAGCGTGAAGTTCCCGAGTACATTGGTCCAGAAAATATTTGGTTGAATGTATGTTTGTACAAATAAAGTGCGAATGAACTGTCAACCTCCTAATTATATTGTAACAATATTGCAAGTGTATTATTGTTTTATTTTAATCTAGAAGGTGTTAATTGCGGCTGTGTGGCTTTCTGTCCACCAGGTTGGAAGGAGCTGACTATGGGACTTCTATGGTGTGCGATTCTGTGGACATTTCTGGTAAGGAATGCCTGGTTCTACTTACTACCGTTCATCTGAATTCTTTTTAGGCCGGTACGTCAACAGGGAGACGCCCCTCTTTGACTTTTACCGCCCGGATGTTTCCTTTATGGTCGCTCTCTCTCAGCATGTAACATGGTTGGTGTGTTTGTGTTCCGTTTCCATAGCAACAACCTTTTCTAACCTTGGCAACCGACGGCCCCAGACTTAGGCCCTAGACTAGTCTTTGTCCCTCTGCTCTTTTGTTTGGGTTTTATTGGGCCTTACACGGGAAAAAAAACATGCACTCGTCGAATCGTTTCCAATTCGAATTTCCCCCTTTTCTCGTGCTGCAGATTCCCTCTCCCAGTCCCTCCTCCTGTCCGCCCCGTCGTCCCACATCCTGACCTCCGACAACCCGACGCTCTTTGAGAACTCCTCCGGCGCTCTGACCCCCGACCACGAGGAGCTGGTCACCATGGAGTCTGTGGAGGAGGAGGAGGAGGAGGAGGAGGAGGAGGAGGGCAGCGGGGAGATGGAGAAGGACCCCCTGTCCGACAGCGGCTACATCGAGCTCCACTACTACCAGTGCCACCAGTACCAGTACCTGGTGCTGCCCGGGGAGGCCGAGCTGGACCTGGAGTCGGTGGAGATCCTCCAGCTGGACGCAGAGGCCCAGGAAGCAGCCGGGTCCCTGCTGGACCTGGCTGGTGGCTGGCACCAATGCCTTTAACGACACACAGCTACACGGCAGACATTGTCCAACGCAATGAAAAAAGGGTTTTGATTCTCCTGTGTTTCCCAGATGCAGCATCGGTGGTGATTGTAAAACATTCTGCCAGCTTTATGTGTTCATTTGACTACTGCCTTGTGGTTTGTACCTTGGTACGAGCCTATGTATAATATCAATTAGCTTGTATCTGATGCACTCATGATGACACTATAGATCACATGGCATCATCATGTATTCCCTCTGCTATTGAAGTCAGAGGCACTTACAGGGGTGAGGTGCTGATTTTTTTTCTAGAACCCCCCCCCCCCCAAAAAAGGGTGATCAGAGATAATGTAATATTTAACGCCAGAAGAGCAGGTTCAAATATAGCTCTCCAAGTTCAAACCAATAAGTGTTGATCTTCCTACTTAAATTTTAACAAATATGGGATGTTGAAATGAAAAAGTTACTAGTTACTAACTTTAAATCATTAATTTGTTGCTGAAAAGATGGAAAAACATAATCAACTAATCATTATTATGTGTGTGTCCATTTTATTAATCAGGTTTATTTGTTTTTAAATTGTAATGACCATTCACTGCCATTTATTGCCACTCCCAAATGCAGAGTTCATCAGATTTTCTTTCTGAAAGCTTAAGAGTTGTCTCCAAAGTCAACAACTAAGCCTCATCATCTTTGTGTATGTTCATAGGGAAATTATGGTTAGTTCAGTTGTCTTTTGCTGGTTGAAATTGAACAATAAAATGTCAATAATTTTCAATTCTGACCCTTAGTATCGTTATTGTTGTTGCTTTTATTATTATGTAAATATATATTATGCAACATATCAATATTAGAAAATGAATTTCCTGCAGAAAATGTGGTGAATACTGTTGAAGAATCCGTTTTTAGTAAAGCCACATAGTTTCAGACAAAGACATTTAAAATGGATTAAATCAAGTGAAGGGATTTGAACAGAGTCTAAATGGAGTAAAAAATGTCCACATGCGCACCATTTAAAATTAAATTAAATGGTGCGAAACAAATTAGGTGAAGAGTTAAACCAATAGCTAATTTGATCCAAGTTTGAATACATTTTAGATAAAATATAGAATAGTTGAGCTGTTCTGTGTGTGTGTGTGAGTAGTAACTTGGAAAAGTAAGTTATTTACGTTATTCCTCCACATCTAGTTCAACGCAATAAGCTTGATGAACTAGATGTGAGCTCACAAAAATAAGGTCACAAAATGATGAGGCTTATTCCATTGGACTCCTTTGAGTCTCAGCTTTCATATGGCCTATATATTTGTGTAAATAGCATATGTTGCCAGATTTTACTCAATGTTTTCAAAAGTCCATGGTGTCCATTACAAAGCTCTTCACGTAAACAACTAGGAAAGTAAATGATGGTCTTATGTGAAAAATGACAACAAAAGAAGGAAACACTTCTGTGCAAATTGATTTATTTTGGAGAAAGCCAAGGAAAACGGAAATAAGACAAAAGTCGCTCTATCCTACCAACAGCAGAAACCAGCTTCTTAACAAATGCTGAAACTTGATTTTGCCCAATAATATCGTGGTTTTCTCATGCGTAAACTGTGAATTAGACCTAAGAGCATTTAGTGCAGACGCTATTCTTAGCTAGTGTGCGAGAGTAAGAATACGTTTTGTCTTCTAAAAGTTTTGTTATTGGTATTTATCTTTTTCCCAGTCCTACCTAGCAATTACAAATAAACCTTAATATCAGTATTACAAGAAACCAGTTGATCTCAGCAGGATCAGAACACCATCCTCATCCTTGATCCCTTTCTATATTCCAGCTGTACACGATTCAATTTGAAGAATAGAGCTGTTCTCACAAAACTCCGGAAATACACCGACCCCGAAAGAAATGTGTTGTCTTTAACGCAATGACTGGCCTATTCTTACCCAACTGATCCGACACACACGCACGCATGCAAACATACACACACACGCGCACACGCACACACACACACACACACACACACACACACACATACACTTCATATGTCAAACTACAGAGGATTTCTGGGTTATTGAGTTTAACTTCAGAACTTATCATTATCATTGTGGGTGGGAGGGTCTCAAAGTCTTTTTAAAGGCGGGGATGGGGATGGGGGGGGGGGAGCTTATATTTAACAGCGGGGGGAGAGAGCCACCCCCTCCCCCCGCTGTCGACTGAATCTTTCCATCCCACGTTTCCTCTCTCATGCATCTGAACGCCAGGGGGCCCTAGAGCCACCAGAAGCGCACGTAGACGATGAGCATGATGAAGAAGACGCCGCCGGCCGCCAGCTTGGCGTAGGTGGAGCGCGTGTTCAGGTACTTGGCGTCGCTGCGGTACTTCTTCGACAGGCTGGACAGGTTGCTTGCCTTGGAGTCAAGCGCTGTGGGGGAGGCGGGGGGGGGGGGGGGGGGAGAAGGAGAGGGGGAGGAGGGCAGAGAGAGAATAGGAGAGGCGGGGATGGTGAAAGAGAGAACGAGGGAAGCGAAGGAGAGGAAGAGATATCGGAGGGGTGAGAGAAAAGTGAGGAAGAACGAACATAAATGCATTTACTAAGACCATAATTCTCATTACGCAGAACTTGCCCTTATCTATGTGGGTTAGGAGCTTTTCCATCAGCTAACGGGGTTGACTTGTGTCTCCCTGGCGTCCATTATGCATGGGTCAGAACTGGGGGTCTCTTCAGTTTGACCCAGATAGATGAGGATGTGTATGTGTGTGTGTGTGTGTGTGTGTGTGGGGGGGGGGGCAGCTGCTCACCAGACAGGGCCTCTCCTCGCTGGAGAACCTCCTCGATGTTGGCCACCATGATCCTCTGGACGTCCTGCAGCTCGGTGTTGATGTTGCCCAGGTTCCTCCTGGCTCGGCTGTCGATGTACGACTTCTTGGTCTTCTGGATGTACGTGTCTGCGGGGAGGGGGGAAGGTAGGCCATGAGGACCCCGCCGACAAACTCAAATAACCCCCATCATCATCACATCCTTAGTCGTCCCAGTCCACTGCACTCTACCGTCCAAACATAGTGGGACCACGATGTGTTTGAAGTGTACAAATGAATAAATCTAGATTCATAAAGGGATATGTTACATTATGGTGCCCCTAATATTCATTTTATTAATATTTATTATTATTGTTATTTGTGGTATTAATATCAGAACAAAATTTAGTTTGGGTTCATTGTATGCATATAATGTACTCTTCGGCTCCTCTCTCACCAAACTCAATGAAGGAGTACGGCCTGGACACTGTCTGAACTTTCTTTCCATGCTGCTCATTAAACTCTGTCTGAAGATCTTCTAAATACGCAAAGGCCAGCTTCTTGGGAAATCCAGCTTCACACAGCACCAAGTAGACCACTCCTTTCTCTATAACGTAACTGGAGAAAGGGAGAGAGGGAGAGAGGGAGAGGGAGAGAGAGGGAGAGACGAATAGCACAAACACAATTGTTAACCGAAAAGTTATGTGACCTGAAGGAGTGATGCTAGTTACATTGGAAGTCATTTTTTCCATTACACACTTTTAGCCGATTTAGTCACATACTTTGATAACACTTATAGCTAGCTGCAAGAGGAAAAGGTAACGGTTCATTAGTACTTTACATTGTTGCTTTGCTTATGTGATGCCTGTTCCAGAAATTAGTGAAAGCTACTCACTGGAAGCACATGGAGCCAGCCTCTAAAGTACAGCGTGAAGGACTCTGCTCGTTGAGTTTCCGGAAGAGCTGTTTGGCCTGACTCTGGTACTGCTGGAGGTCTCGGCCCAGCTGGATGCGCAAAGCGACAGACACAAAGGTTACCAACACTGTAACAGCCACCCACGATATGCAGTAAGCACACTCCACACACAACAACGGCACATTCACTCAGAAGCCTTTCACTCAGAGTTCTACAAGTTATAGAGAAGGACAATTGAATAGTAATGCTGGGGCTAATAAGACAATGCTTTTACCATTCTAAGTGTGTCAATTGCCATCGGCCTTGCAGATTTTGGTTGGTGAAGTTTCTTTGGTCAGTGTAATATCATCCTTACTGTTGCTACCCAGAACAAAAGCTTCAGCTTCACCCACGACAGACGGTAGGTGTGCGTTTGTCTATGCTATGGTAGTTTCTTGTGTCTATGCAAAGCTGTCACACAATGGAGTCATCACAGCACTGATGCATCACAGACACACGTGAATAAACACATGCATCGCATGCTTATAGGCCTATAAGCTGTTGGAGCAGCAAACAAACCTTTTCACTTCCCTTCGAGAGCGCAAATGAGAGAGTGGGGGAAATAGGTTAGATTTTATATTTGTAGGTTGTTTACAAATATGAGAAAGCAGCTCAAAACTAGGTCAGTGGGACATCTTTCGACCTAATGATCAGCATCCTCACTGCAAACAACTGAGATGGGAACCTTTAAGATGTGCTTTTTGGAGGAATGAGAAAACCGATTGTAGATTTGATTTTAATCTATATCAGGTCCTAGATCATATTTCACATTAAATTGAGACGATTGGAATGCTATCAATAACCAAAGAGAATAGAACCGCCCCGTTCAACGGGCAGCCGGATTGTACACATCATCACAGCTGGTCACTGGCCACTAGGGTCATTTCAGATATTTAAATATTTAATATAACGTTATATCAGTGACGTTACGAAAACTAGGCTGGTCTATGATACAGCATCATGTATAAAAAGCCAGCAGAAGCTAAGCAGCTCGTAAGCAGCTGCTGACATAACCAGGGAGTCGACATCTAGCCAATATCGATCCGAATCCGAAAGGAGCAGCAGCAGAAAATGAACAATATGAGGATATCTGATCAAAATTAACCAACCTGCTCGTCTTCCTGCATGGAAGCGGCCAGCGGCAGGCCGTCCGCCAGCCGGGCGATCATGGTCAGCAGCACCATTTTAGAGAATATACACCGATACAGTTACAGGTAGAAACACCTCCGATGATCTGACAGTCGGCAGATTGACAACACTACAGTACACTGACGCGCTGAGCTGGCCGGAAACCCAAGCGCTTAGCGGAGTGCACCTGGGAACTACGTCGGCTAAACATACGACAGTGACTATGGTTCCCCCTGATGAATGTGACGTTACGGATTTTTTTCTATTTATTCTATCTATTTTGGAATGAAGCAAATATTTTAGTCCTTCAGAAACAAGGTTTGAGGAATGTATGCACCGGTTTCTGTTTTATAACATATAATATAATATTTTTTAATCCAATTATATCATGCTATAATCATGTCGTGTTATATAATATAATATTATTTATAATACATTATATTATATTCTTTACACATGCCTATACTTAGTTTAATCAAACGAATATAGAATACTAATATTCACTATACAGACAATAAAATGTGGCCATAAATTAGGCGTATTCTTATTCATTGGATCACTGGGATACAATAACAGCAGATATCTAAACGTTTTTTTTTTTTTGTGGCGGTTACAGGCCTGTAGCTTATACACGTCAGCAGGGGGTGCTGTTGACATTATTTGTAAGCAAGTTATTGAGGAAGTTTTGTACCTAAAATAAGCATGTTTGTGCTCTCAATCGGGTGCAGGACATTAACTACTGTTATGAAAGGTCTGTCACATTCTTTCAAGTACACTCAGTTAACAAATTATTAAGTGTATAGGTCTAATAAGGCATTCAAATGCTTTCAATTTGCTTTCAATGCAACTCATAAATTACATCAGAGTAGTCCTTTTGTAACATTGTAAGGGCTGTATCGTTACTTTGCTTACTTTAAATAATTGAAATTAAATGTAAAAAGAAGTACTGAATAATGACTGATTGATGTTTGAAACAGAGCAAAAAAAAAGATGTACCAAATCAAACTTTATTCAATTATTTATGAGAGGGTTGACTGAATTGTTTAAAATGTAATTCCCCTTTTCATTGTTAGCAAGAAAATCATCAACTCGTAATAAAACAGATTTGTCTCATATATCAAGCACCGTAAAGGTAACATTATGACAAAAACAATTGTGTAAAAAAAGATCCAAAAGCATTACAAGTCCTGCCATATTGGATGATTTGAAGTAGTTAAAGTTAAGTGGGTTTAAACTAGAGCCGACGATAATGGATTTTAAGGGCCGATACTGATATTAGGGAGTAAAAAGATAACCGATAGATATATCGTCCGATATTTAAAATATAGATATCAGTGTGCGGATGTGCAGTTTAGAGGTTCATCCACTACAGTATATGACACCATATCATTTCAAATCGGCAAACACATACCCCAATACCGATATACTGTATCTGTGACGGGCCAATATCGGCCGATAAAATCAGCCAACCGATATAGCGGTCAGGCTCTAGTTTAAACTAATAACCGGACATAATAGTAACTTCTCAGGTAACAAAGCAATCAGGAGAGCGTCAGCAGGGTCATTTTTTGGTCACTCTAAAAGCTCTCAAGGTTCCGGAAAGATCTGGCGGTACTTTTGTGCGACAGCAGCAGCCACCTCGGGACGACACGGAACTAAAGGCAGTCTCGGAGGTCCGAGGATCAGTCCAGATAAGTCACTCATCAACCGCTTGTTCACGGCGACATCAAAGCCTGTGGAGCACAGTCCAAAACAACAAACATGTCAGAACAGGCCTTAAGTCACTCCCATTAATTGCTATCTCATATCCATACCTCCGTTTCTGGAACCTTGGAGTAATGTTTTTTGGGACATTGTTTAATAATTAATCGTGAAATCCTTTTTGATGATGGGGATACATAATAATAATAATAATAATCATAAATAAAATATATATAGCGCTTAATATGGTACTCTAAGACGCTTTACATACATCATTGTGTTTGATGTGGCCTGTATTCCTCAAGCGAGACGGGGCAAAAAAACGAACTCTTTAACCAAGGTAATGGTATATTTATGTTGATTTAGGATTTTACAGTACGACATCCGTCTTTAGTCTTCTCAATATGTGATGAGTATCGGTCGCAGCTTTGCATCTTGATGTACAAGCCCTGTGGTGCTGCTCATTTAGGAAAGGAACCACTGAGTAGAAAACAGGATATAACACAGATAATAGATCCGGCGGAACGTGTTTAAAGGTCGTACCGTATTTAGAGGCAAAGGCGAGAAGGTCTTGCACACTGAACTGTTTGGTAAGAAAATGACACTTAGACGTTAGTACATGAGGCCCTGCAGAACACTGGAGTATAGGGCTTGACGGTATGGTCCTTGATCAGGTGTAATACCTGCAGAGCTCTGGCCCCGACGATGTCCCCTTGAGCAAACGCCATCATTAGTTTGTTGAAGTGGGAACCCAGATAGTTATACAAGCTGTGTAACGGGGAACAGATAATGAAAACAAAATGAAACATAAAGCTATCATCAATGCATGATCCATGCATTGGACAGGAGCATCCATCTTCCATAGAATGCATCGCATCGGTGCCATGATGTGCGGGCCGTCGACACAGTCATGGCCTTACAGTCGCAGTTGTGCTGCCTGCAATGCACCTCTGGATGCACACTTTCCACAAGCTTCATATTAGGTGTGCTCTGCGTGAACCGCACACAAGGACCACGATAACGTCATTTTTCGTTCAAACTATGAGACTATGAATTATGCCTAACGAGGTAGCGACAGGTTGCCACACACACACCTGCCCACTGCTCCGTTGGCTCCAAAGGCGAGAGCGGCCAGCAGTTGCTAGGAGCAAATCACAGGCAGGCAGAGGGTCAATATCAGACACGTCGTCAGAGAATGCAGATCTTTAGGTGACACACACACGGTACGACAGATAAACAAGGTGGAAGAGACTGACCTCGTCGACGCCATAGAGGAGCGCCTGATCGGCCTGACTGTGTCTGACACACTGTCCAAAGTCCATCAGATCGGTTCCACTGAACTTTACGCCACTGAAGGTCGGAATGAGCGCCTCCAGGCCTTTACAGACGTCCGACGCGAGCACTGTCGGAGGGAAACGCCCAGATCTTCAGACACTTCATACACAAAAGAGCCATTGTGAACATAGAGAGGCGTCAGGCCAATGACCACGGAGAAGATCGGATGAAAGCTCTCACGGTTGGAGCCAGTGAGGGCCGGGAGGTGGTAGTAGTATAAAGGCAGAGTGGGGGCAGCCGAGGCAACCTCCTTCAGGTAAGACCTCAGAGCGTCTGCAAGAAAAGGACGGAATCAAATAAAAACATGAATCGTGTTCTTCAAATACATCGACAATAAACTGATTTACATGCGCTGATCAAATTTGATCTACAGAAAGAACGTACACAAAATATATATGAGAAGGTGGCAGGCCCACTGTGATCGACTAATACAAGTTGCCTGGACCACACACCTGCGGTTTTGGGTTTGAAGAAGGACGGAGATATCACTCCTATTCCATCAGCTCCTGCGGTCTCAGCATGGTGAGCCTATGGGGAACATTAACGTCACTAACATTCCCAAACCGGATGAGAAACATTCACCATTAAACAGGCAAGCTGTATGAGTGATGGTTTACGCAAGAAACATTAACTTGTCAACTTAGTTTATAGAATAAAATGTAAGGGTTGAATGGTATGGTGATATGGTAAATATAAATGATAACATTGGGATGGAGATGTATGGAAGAGGATATGGGCCACATGTGATTTAATTTTGAGTTGAAAGCGAGAATTCTGGCTTTAAATTCAGAATTCTGATTCAAACTCTCAGAACTCCAAAAAAATCCCATGTGGCCCATATCCTTTTCCTTAGAGATGAGTCTGACAGAAGTAACTGTGGTATTGATAAGTTATGATGCTGATGATGATTATGATGAAGATGATGATGACACAATATCAAATAGTGATTTGTGAATGGGTACATTTCAGGGAAAAAATGATGTCTCACCAAATCCTTTGAATCTTTTAGACTCAAACAACCTACGTGCACAATCACGTTATCCATTCTGGGGAAAACGCACGTGCACACACACACACACACACACACACACACACACACACACACACACACACACACACACACACACACACACACACACACACACACACACACACAAGCAAAAGCACACGCATGATAGTGGCAATGCAAAACGTTATTTAGATTGTTTACCATCAATACATGCACATACATTTTTTCCACCGCATTTTACTGACTAGTAATACTGGTGCAACTCAGCAAGCGCAGCGGCGATTGGTTAACTTTTCTAAACATCCCGACCACAAGCAACACAGAAAACTATACGTACTGTTTCTTATTAAACACACACACAGCCACACAATGACTCACTTTCCCCTGGCTCTCAGACACCACTCTGCTGCCGTTCTCTTCCTCTCCTCCACGCTGAGCGACATGCCCTCCCCAGTGGTGCCATTCACTGCGGAAGGAAAACCCAGTACACCAGTGGTCGTGGACAGCTACACACCAGCACGCTTACCATTCACTGTTCAGTCGTTCACTAGTTGATAGGTATTGAATCTTGGTGAAAGACGAGGAGGGACTAAACAAAGGAGGAACTTACCAAAAATGTTCCGAACACCTTGCCGCTCTGTCAGGTAGACGACGTAAGGTCCGATCACTGATAAGTCCAGTTCACTGTTTTGAGTTAAAGCAATACAGTCATTAAGGCACTTAAATTAGATTCAATGAGTCCGATTAATTTAAATTGTTATGATTGTCTCCAGAGCTAAACATGCCCACGCATTTTAAGACCAAATTCAGTTAGATACCACTTCTCAATTCATATTATTTCCCTTTCTTTCCTAGAGGGACGGGAGTCAAGGGACGCTCGGACGCATACACATCTAAATTCTTTGCAGGGTGAGAGTTTAAAGAACCCTAAACCACTTTACAGACCCTCCTGACGTGAGAGGGGTGAATGTGGCTGCAACAAGCCCAGTCAGTTTGACAGGAAGCCGGGACGCCATTTCTGTGGGAGAGACAGGACCTAAAGAGGAACATCAAAGTGCAATAGCAATGGTTACTTAGTTACTTACACCATTACACATGTCTCATTAATCATAAATAACTGATGATTCTTGTTCATGAGTCTTGTTGATGAGTTTAGATTTTGTTTTATAAATTGTAGTGATTTAAATTAAGAAAATAGAGCAAATAATGATAATTAGGTATTTACAGTACATACTCTGGATACCTTGATTATTCAAGATTAAAATGTAGAGCTTCTACTTTACTGGGAATTCAATAAATCTGCAGACAATGCATAGATTCAGGTTTCTTGCATGCAATTCACCATGGATTTAAAGTTAAGATTATCACTACCTCTTCAGAAAGAAGTGTTTTGAACAAGAACAACCAAAAAAAATACAACTATAGCTACAATACCATACCTGTTTGCAGTGTGGACATTGTGTCAAAGTTGCTTGTGATCCGTCTCATCTGGACTCTCTCCTCAGGAAGGATTTGTTTTGAGAGGTAAAGTCATGTGATTCAACATGCGCTGCGTCAGCATCCCAGCAAAGGCTCACGGGAAATGAGGTCTTTTCTAGTTTATGCAAATACAATCGATAAGAAGCGGGCTTATTGTTTAAAATTGTGCTCCCAAAGGCTTTGAGGAATTTATACAATTTATCAAGATCACAACCTAAGTCGATAATATACCAACATAACTTTTCAAGGAATGTCAACACACGAACTAAAGAGACGTCGGCAACCCGGCGGTGGGCGGGACTATCGCCCCGGATGCGGAAGTCGCTGGTGACGTTTCGCACGACTATCTGTATGCTACATTAGGCTAATAGCATATCTGGGGTGTCAGTTCAAGTCGCCAAGCGTTGTTAAAGTTATCCACTGGAGATATTTTTTTTAAGGAAAACGACCTCTTAATAACCCCTGCTGTTCCCCATGGACGATGTGAAGTGCGTTCACATCATTTAGGACACAGCGGGTCCAGTGGATAGCTACCGATGCTACCTATCTAAAGCTAATAACAGGCTGAATAACATCTCAGTAAAAGGGAAGAAACGCGCTTTCAACATGTCATTATATCGGTGACAGGACGGTCTGGGGTGGTGATGAACGACACAACTTTTCTGGACATCTTAAACATGGTTTCATCGCGGAAGGCAGTCGGGCGAAGATAAGGTATTTCAGGAGGTGTAACAGGGGAGATGGGAACAATGTCAACAAGGCGTCTGTCGGCGGAGGTGTATGCCAATTAAACGGCGACGGTCTAGTTTGTGATCGTCACAGAGGTAGGAGTTTGTAAACCCGTGGTCTGTGACATGCCGACGTGTCGTGCCCTATCATTAGATTACAGGTGAGCTGGGGAAGTAAACAGGTGTGACCCGTGAATACACACCGAGTTCCTGGTGAACAGCAGAACTACTAGACACTAAACCTCGATGCCTGATGGATTTACAGCTCGACACCTGATGGACTAGAATAGTGGGATTACTGTAATATCTGCGAATGCCTTAATTCCAGTTTCAGGTTCCAGTTTCAAGATTCAGAGCGAGCAGCTCTGACCGCGTCTTGAGACACCGACGTTATGATGAAGGGGATTATTCATAATGAGGCTTCTGGAAACTAAAGTATCGCATCTGCTTGTTCGTGAACAACGACTATTAGAGACGTGATCCCTTGGACTGGAATAAAGAAGGTCCGCATGGCAACACACTCGGATGGATCTCCTGACATCTGCTAGAAAAGCACAGCCGCTGGCGTATTGATTAACTTTCTGCCAGCCCATACCACAATAATGTGCATATCACTGGGCAGTTGGATACCCTCAAAAATGTTCCCCATACGGTTACACATGCTGCTCCTTGCCTTCCTATTCGGCCAAGGACTAGCGATGTCCAGAGAGGAGAGACACAAACTAAGGTGAGTAGGGGGGGGGGGTCATAAGAGCTTAACGTGAGACAGACAGGCTTTTAACTTTTAGAGGATATCTCCGTCCTCCTTCCTGACTTGTTGTTTTCTAATCATCCAAAGGGACCAAGTGGTGGAGATGTTTGACCATGCTTATCAGAATTACATGGTGAGTAAAGAACACTAACCTTGTCGCCTCTGACATTGCAAGAAGGGTGACAATTCTAAGGGGAGGGGACTAAATGAACTGGTCTCTCTGTGCTGGACCTAGTGTGTGTATAGACGTTGTGGCTATTTGGTTTTATGCTAAAACAAATGTGTTTAGTGGCTATGGGGTTTTTACCCCCTAGCTAAAGGTACTGCGTTCGAACCCGAATGTCCACACCCTCGCACGAGATGCTTATCCCCTATCCCTCTTCTTCTCATTTGACTGTCCCTTCATTCACAACAACTTAAGTCGCTTTTGTTAAAAGCATCTCTCTAAATGACCTTTTAACAGAAATGAAGACAAGCCATGTTCTTATTTATGGATCTTGTTTTGGTCTGAGACCCTGAACCAGGTTCCCCATTCACGGTCAAGTTGATTGATTAACAAGTTTAAAGTAACTCCATCATCAAGACAGAACGGGCAATGGTGCAACGTGTATCTGGGCTTAGAAAGACGGCCCCACCAAATGATTTACTGTTGGTTCTTTCTGCTTTGTGTGTCTGTTTGTGTGTGTGCGCACACGGCACAGGACCATGCTTACCCAGCGGATGAGCTCATGCCTCTCACGTGCCGAGGTCGCGTCCGGGGCCTTGAGCCTAGCAGGGGCGATGTGGACGATGCTCTGGGCAAGTGAGTAGCCGGCTCTCTTTGTATGTCCTCAAAGACTCGTCGTGACTACTGTCGGTCAAGCTTCACATTTTCGAGCTGAGCTTCTCCGGAGGTTATCGGGTCTGAGACAGAAGACATGGACCAGCCGGTTTGTGGTCAACACCAAATGACAATGGTTGAGCCTGGTAGGGGCTTGACTGTCGGCTTTAAAACATGCACTGAGACGTGTATGATTTGCTGTGTGACTAGCTACTGGACGTAAGAAATGTAAACACTGTAATAAACAAATAGGCGTGAACTGTTTTGCCACAAAGCAGCAAACTGGAGGTTGGTTCATGGTTGAGCACCTGCTGTCCCTCTCAACTACAGATATGTTATAGTGTACCTAACTGTGGGATATAATGAATAAAGCCGTTGAGCTATCGGAGGTGCAGTACACACGCTATTGCCAGGCTCTAAGACAGCACTTCTCTTGCAGAAGATAAGAGGCTCCTACGTTAAGGAGGTTAATTATATTGTCTCAAGGCGTCGATTACAACCAACCGGGACTATTTACTTTAAGTCACTTCTTTGCAAAGCAACTTGATATCAATACCGATTCATGTCACTCAGGCACAGGTAAAGGTTTGGCTTCTTGCTCAAGGATGCCCACAGGTAGAGATGAAGACTTTGGGGATAGAACCCAGAATCTTTAGGCAATCTTTAGGCAGTGTATCACCCTCATCGCGACGCTAAATTATCCCGCCCCAGAGTCTAAGTTCTCTATTTCCTTTTTAGGTTCTCCCTCACCTTGATCGATACTCTGGACACCCTAGTGGTAAGTGCTTCCATTTTATTATGCATGTTACCAAACGGAGTGCAAAGACTGTGACCAAATGTAAGGAACAGCCCATGATCTTAAGAAAACACTGCCCCCATTTAAATGCAAACGCATTAACTCGACTCCATAGAAGGCACAAAATATACCTATTAATTGAAAGGGGTTTATCTGTGAGCGTTGTTCTCCCATGGGTCTATACATTGTCAGCATCTTCCCCTCATCTCCGTCCCCAGGTGCTGAACAAGACGGTAGAGTTCGAAGCGGCCGTACGGCGGGTCTTGAAAGACGTGAAGCTCGACAACGACATCGTGGTGTCCGTGTTCGAGACCAACATCCGCGTCCTGGGGTGAGAAAACGACTCGTTCTACTCTGAGGTCTGGGGGAGTGAATCCATCTTCCGCCTGTGATGTCTGACTTGCTGGTGCCGTGCTGTGCTGTGCGTTGTGTGTTTTCAGAGGCCTGCTGGGAGGCCACTCCATGGCCATCATGCTGAAGAAACGCGGAGAGCGCATGCTGTGGTACCAAGACGAGCTCCTGCACATGGCCAAAGAGCTGGGACATCGTCTGCTGCCCGCCTTCAACACCAGCAGCGGCCTCCCTTATCCCAGGGTGAGACATCTTTAAGAGCCAGACCCGGGCTGGCTGGGGAGGAGCCAACTAGACGTTGGAGAGTAGCCAACATGCTGGGTCGTTTCGTCTCCTTTCTCCTTCCAACGGCCGAGAGTGGTTTTGATATCATTTTGTAGTTGCAGATACAGCCAGCTATTACGCAGCATTGTTGAATCCTTGAACCAACTATCGACCAGATTGTTCTTGGTCAATGCCAAAAGAATTGTGTCAAGGCACCGCAGAAGATTTTTTTAATTCCAGTCAGTAAAAATATCTAACAATACAGATGAAAGTCCCTAATAGGATTTTTGGTAACTCTGGTACAAGTTCAGGGTTTCCTTTTTATCGGATAATAACGTAAGAGAGGGGTGGCGATGTGGCAAACACGATGACATGCTCGTGGAATCATTCAGTGTTTCACACACCTTGGACGCAGGATCCATTTCTGCTCCCCGATCATTTCTTCTGAACCGTGACGATGATCAAACGCTGTCGTTTCTTTGACGTCAGGTCAATCTGAAACATGGGGTCGGGGGTCCTGAGAGCCGGACAGGCACAGAAACGGACACCTGCACGGCCTGTGCAGGGACGATCATCCTGGAGTTCGCTGCTCTAAGCCGCTTCACCGGGGACCCCGTGTTTGAGGTAAGGTGTTAGGAGTTAACTAGACACTGAGGAGATGACTTGACTAGGAGGGGTTGACTTGGCTAGGAGGGGTTAACTTGACTACAAAACCAGGTGGCCATGCAGTGATAATGAAATCATCGCATTTCTTATAGTTTTATCCACATCATTTAGATCATTGGTTCTCAAAGTGCGGCCCGCGGGCCAATGGTGGCCCGCAGAAACATTCCTGGCGGCCCGCAATGACATATAGATTTATTTTTCCTTTTTTAATAACAAAATTAATTTAAACATAAATTAAATAAATATAAAGAGAAAAGTCTACTCTAGCTTTAAATTAAATCCTGTTATTTGTTAATTTTAATCCGAATGTACATTACTTTGAAAGGATGAACCTCAGTTTTTAGACCTCACTTGACCTCACTCCCAGAGGTCAACGGTGCAATGTTTTTGTTCACCACTGGGATGCTGACATTTGCCGACCCTCAGTCAAATTTTGGCTTCCTAAATTGGCCCTCAGCTGTCAAAACTTTGAGAACCCCTGATCTTGGGGATACTAAATCATCAAAATCTAATAAACATTTGTTTTGTACTCCAGGGTGACAACGAAGTGCAAAACAATTTGCCATTTCCTATTTATTTTATCAGTTTCAGTGTGGAGAAACTGTGTTCCCAAGAGGCTGAGCTTACAGGAAGGGTTACAGCAATCTTGCACAGTCTAAAGAGCGCAAAGGAAACTTCCCTGTTCTACTGTTCTATCCTCATTTCATGACAGCTGCTATAAGAACAGCAAGTCACTCAAGAAATTAAATCGTTTTACTTAGCTTCGACTCTTGCAACAGGAGAAATCGTGGCTCTTTCTCCAAGAGTAGTCGCTGAGCTCTCATTTACCGAGAAGCAGCAGCACAGTGTTTAGGTTAGCCGCTCTAAGTTACCCGTGTAGAACGTTGCGTCAAATTAGTTCCGTAAAATCATAGTTATTTTATTTGGTCATCACAGGGGGGCCACAGGGGGGGCCAGGGACATGTCTAAAGGGGCACTGGCCCCTGTAGGCCCCCGTGTAGAATCGCCATTGATGGCCCGTGTTGTAGCAATGTTCACTACCATGATAAAAGCACCCTGCAAATTCGTAGGCTGTGTTTGTACTCGGGGCATATCCGTCGAGGAAGAATGGTCCTTATTGAACCTCACCATGATTGAGAGCATGGTGAATCTCCACAATCCAAACCAAAACTCCAGGCAGGTTGTCAGCCCGACATCTAGCCCAGAGTGCCATCCATTTAAATAAATAAATTAGAATCAGTTAAGTTACTATCTATTGCTTAATAAGGTAACAAAATGGTGATTTAGCTTATGGCGCACTTATGAAAGCCCTTGTGCAATAATATTAATTTTACTTGCCCTAACCCTAACCCTTAACTGGGTGCTGGTGGTTCCCCACATGTGTAAAATAATATAATAATTGCAAAGCAAACAATTTCTGTTCCCTCTTTCTTCATTTGTCACGTGAAGTCGTTCCCCATTTTGTTATACTTTTCCATCATTGCCAGTAAGTTTTTTTTTATTATTATATCAATATTAATTTAAACAAAAATATAATTATATATAAAGAGAAAAGTCGACTCTCTCCAGCTTTCTATTAAATCCTGTTATTTGTTAGTTTTAATCTGACTGCACATTACTTTGAAAGGATGAACCTCAGTTTCGTGATTTAGACCTCACTTGACCTCACTCCCAGAGGTCTACGGTGCAATGTTTTTTTTCACCACTGGGATGGTGACGGCGTTTCCCGCCTACATTTCTTTCCTTTGGCGGCCCTCAGTCAAATTGTGGGTTCCTAAATTGGCCCTCAGCTGTCAACTTTGAGAACCCCTGATTTAGATGGTAGACGCATCACTGAATCAGTCGACGGATCAATTGGCAATCGATTCTAGTTTAGCCAGCGTAACTAAGAATGACCAGGTTATCAGGTACCAACATCTCAATGTCAGATTGATCCTGAATTCTTCGGACATCAAAAATTTGTTTTCACCTTATTTTGAAAGAAAAGCTCTAAGTTCCTCGAGGTGCTACACCCCTGCCATACATTTGGTCCTCAGCAGTTGGCTGTTTTGTGCGGTAACATACAAGTTAATAAAGTGGTGGAGGTTGTTTCCCTTTTGAGTCAGAGGATGTGTGCGCCAGTGCAGCTGTGGGTTCTGTAGCCGTTTCCTTTGGGAGGAACTACAGTGTCTGACTGTGGAGTGTAGATTTGTTTATCGATGGTTCAGTGTACTTAGCAAACGCCCTCCTGTCCACAGGTGCATGCCCGCAGAGCCCTGGACTTCCTGTGGGAGAAGAGGCAGAGGAACAGCAATCTCGTGGGCACCACCATCAACATCCACTCTGGAGAGTGGGTCCGCAGAGGTGAGGCGGGGGAGAAGGAGTGACGGGGAGGGTGATGGTGAAACTGAGAGGACAGAGTGAGACATGTAGGAGAGAGGGAGAGGTTAGAGTGAGGCGAAGAGAGGCTGGTCAAACTGAGAAGTAAGAGTGAGACTTGTAGGGGAGAGGGAGATGGAGAGTGAGACCAAGAGGGGAGACTGGCTGAAATGGGGAGGGGAGGTGCAATGTGTGGTGCAGGTGTCGGAGCTAAATGCTGGAAGGTAGGGCTGCTCGATTATGGAAAAAATCATCATCACGATTATTTAGGTCAATATTGAAATCACGATTATTCAAACGATTATTTTTGAATTTGAAAACGTGATGTATTTATTCAGCACGTTTCAAAGACACTTTGTAAGTGAGAACTTTGAAATTTTGCCTTAGAAAATACACAAAATGGTCAGAAATAATTTTTT
This sequence comes from Gadus chalcogrammus, assembly GCF_026213295.1. Taxonomy (NCBI): domain Eukaryota; kingdom Metazoa; phylum Chordata; class Actinopteri; order Gadiformes; family Gadidae; genus Gadus; species Gadus chalcogrammus. Next base: position 30,993,985 of record NC_079423.1, read on the forward strand.
CAAATCGAAAGTAATGAACAGATATGTATTCAGCTGTACTTCTGCTGTTCTTTCTATAAAGCATTGAATAAAAAAATAAAAAATATATAATAAAAAAATAATCAAAAACTTGATCATATTAGTTTTGTGATCATTTCGTTCCGAAATCGAGAGCGAAATTCGATTAATCTCCCAGCCCTACTGGAAGGTATAATGCAATGAGGCTTTGGAGGGAAAGGACGAGTGAGAAGGGGAGAGGGACTTCAGCGGCACCAGTCAACAATATGTGGCTTGCTTGGGGGTTGAGGGGAGAAGAGAGGGAGGAGTGAGGAAGGGAATGGAGGCAGGTAGAGACATGGAAGCAGTTAGTCAATAGTAGATGTCTTAAACAGAACAAGTGGGTTATCTTACCAAATGGACAATTGCTGTTTCATGAAAGTAGGGTGTGTTTTGAAGCCCCACTAACCTCTTCCGTTGTGTTGTGTGTGTGTCTGGTGAAGACAGTGGCGTCGGAGCAGGTATCGACTCGTACTACGAGTATTTGCTGAAGGCGTACGTCCTCCTGGGAGATGACCTCTTTCTGCAGCGCTTCAACATTGTGAGAGGACAATTAAACACGCACACACCTCTCATACACAGTTACCTTTTTATACTGCACAGTGGGATCTTAGTAGCTGGCATTTGCGTGGTTTAGTCCTTTTTAGTAAGGGCAAAAGTTTCCTTCAGTTCTTGCACTAGTTCTGTGTTTACTTTCTAATCCTTTGGTAGTTCAGGATGTTTCCTGTTATCAGTTGAATGCCTTTTTTACCAGGAAATATTTTTTTAATACTTTTAAATACATTTTTAAACCAGAAGAAAAAGCAAAAACAGGAGTTTGCATGGCTTGACTGAGATAAAATCTATCATGGTACTATATATATTTATTTATATACATGCATAGTACAAGTGCACAGATACATTAATTGACTCAATATAATGCCATCTCACTTGTCGATGGTGTTGACCCATAGTAGTAGTATGTTGAAATGCGTACCTTTGTAGCGGACTCTAGGCTACAGTCCAAATGCAAGACTACATAGTGCCAGATATCTGTTGAGTTCACCGAGGCCTGCTCTGGCCGGGTCGAGACTGACTGTGTGTGTGTGTGTGTGTGCGTGTGTGTGTGGACCCTAGCACTATGCATCCATCATGAAGTACATCAGCCAGCCGCCCCTGCTGCTGGACGTGCACATCCACAAGCCCCTCCTCCCCGCACGCACCTGGATGGACTCCCTGCTGGCCTTCTTCCCCGGACTCCAGGTCAGCCACTGTGTAACACGCCGACCGGGCCAGCCCGTTGGGAGCTGCCTAACACACAGGTCGATCAGTGGACCTGACTGGACCAGCAGTAGCTCAGGTGGTAGAGCGGGTTGGCTGGTAACCGGAAGTTCGCTAGTTCGATCCCTAGCTCCGCCTAGCTGAGTGTCGAGGTGACCCCGAGCGAGACGCTCTCCCAGACTGCTGCCGACGAGTGGTTGACTCCGTCGTCGGCGTGACTGTGTGATTGAATGGTTGCAAGTTGCTTGGGATAAAAGCGTCTGGAAAAGCTGTTAATGCGGATCGATGACCTGTAGCGAGAAGGATTTCATCTGTCATTGTTTTTTAATGATATCGATGAGTGTGTGAGGGGTTGTACTGCACTGAACAGTGCCCTAACCAAGCAACGGATGCCCGCACAAGAGATGCACTTTATGTCTGACCGATGCAGACAACACGTTGCCCATGTTGCCCGCCTGCAAACAGGTTTCCGTAACAGGAACTATGTGGTGTCGGTCGGTGAGATTGTCTTTCCATCCCGCGTTGTTTTGTGCTCCCGCCAGGTGCTAAAGGGCGACATCCGTCCCGCCATCGAGACACACGAGATGTTGTATCAGGTGACCAAGAAACACAACTTTCTCCCCGAGGTAAGTGTGTCTCACTCCCTCTCTGTCACCGCTGCACAGTGCCATATGGCAGGCAGGGGTTCGCTGTGTTCACTGTGTGACTCTTCTCTTCTCCTACGGCGGTGTTAACGTGTACTCTGTACCAGGGTTCCCGCGGATCCTTAAAAAGTCTTAAATTCATAAATCGAACAATCAGGCCTTAAATAGCATTAAAAAGTCTTAAATCCATCTTTCAAAAGTCTTAAAAATGTTTACGCATGGTAAGTAGGATTTTATGATTGTAATTAGTCTCAAATCTAAAAAAGAATAGTTAACATTTTTTATATATATACATTAATAGCAGGAATGTTGCGCAATCACGAGAGCGGAACCAACAAAACATTTGTTTTGCGGATGCACGTCGTCCAAAAAGCCTACTGATAGTGGAAATATGTTCAAATAATTTTTTCCACTAGTGTTTATTGTGTCGTTGGTCTTAAATTTCCTTTCAAGTGGCATTAAAAATGTCTTAAAAAGTCTTACATTTAACTTTCATTAAGCTGTAGGAACCATGCTCTGTACTGACCGTCCCAAATGCCCCCCCCCCCCCCCCCCCCCCTCCAGGCCTTCACAACAGATTTCCGGGTCCACTGGGCTCAGCACCCCCTGAGACCTGAGTTTGCTGAGAGCACCTATTTCCTCTACAAGGTAATGGATCACGCAGAGGATTGCATTCTGTTCAATGTCACGGTAAAATGTTGAGCCCCGCTAATGTTATGCTTCGTGTTCGTGGTCCTCCCGTTCAGAGGCTGCCGTTCTAGATACTAGTATGTAAACTATGTATACTCATTTTGGCGAGATGGCAAATTATAACCCGAATCGATATCCAGTCAAAAACGAGAACGTGTCGCAAGACGCCTTCTGATGATCTATATCGCAAAAAGGAGAAGCATCTCCTGTATGTTTCGTCATGTCTCTAACTTCCTCGTCTTCCCCCACCTCCCCCCTGCTGCCTCCAGGCCACCGGAGACCCCTACTACCTGGAGGTGGGGCGCACAGTGCTGGACAACCTGAACCGCTACGCCCGGGTGCCCTGTGGCTTCGCGGCCATGAAGGACGTGCGCACTGGCAGCCACGAGGACCGGTGAGATGAGGAGGAGGAGGAGGAGGAGGAGGAGGAGGAGGGGGGGAGAGCTAGGGGGAACTAGGAACAGTGTGTCAGAGGCGAAGTAAAACTGCTGATGAGACTTGTGTGAATCTTGTGGTCGTCAAACACACCCCTGCCTTTTGCAAGAACAGAGGTTATCGAGCGGAAGTCAAAGGGTGCGTTTGGTGGGTCTGTAACGGTTGGGTTCCTGGTGGCTTGCCCACGCAATGATCTAATTGTGGCAATTGACTAACTGGTCAGATGAATCCATTCCTACATCGCTAAAGTTACATTTGAAAGAACATGGAAGGTATGATGCTACAGAAAGATCAGGTAGGGAGATAAAAGGTGAAAGGATATATTTAAGCAATAGATCACGCCAGGCTGTGGTATGTGCTCATTATACCACTGTTAAGGGGCGTTGTCCGGCCCCGACGCGCAGCGGAGGGCCGGCGACCCCCTTCACAGTGGCATAATGAGCACATGCCACTGACTGAAGTGATCTATTGCTTTTATACAACGGTTACTGTTATGGCGAAACAAAATTCATAGACACACTACATTTAAAAAGAAACCAAGAAAGTCAAAATAGCCGTTTTAATTAAAGAATACAAAAAAGTAGTCCCTCCTGGCTGCCGCTATGCATCGACGGTCGCTATGCAACACACTTTAGCGTCCCTCCGAGAGAAGGCTCCGATAGAGCGGTTCGCCGGCAATTTATCCTATGGAGCAGTTCACTCGCCTAAGCTCGCCTAAGTGTGCCTAAGCTTTCGTTAGTCTCTCCATCGCCTTGCTCACTCCCGGAGTAACAACATTTACACCCTCTCCATCATCCAACACATGTTTTACTTTGTAACTGTTTCTACTTCCAGGCGCGGAGTGATATGCAAACTTTCACAAAATGATCGGGCGTCATAGCAGTTATGTATACGCTCATTATACAACAGTTGGGAACCAATCAGATCGCTGGATTTAGGTCCCCCGTTGTATAAACATATATATACATTAGTCGAAATGGTGTTCAGTGAGGCTGGGGACTTATTGATTAATAAACATTGTGTGGTTTTATTATTGGCTGTTCGGTGCCCTTCGTGCGGGGCTGTTTAATAAATCAACGGCTTTGAAGTGGCGTCTCAAGGGGAGCATACAGCACTGATCTTGCTGTTGAGAATATCAGGCATGCAATACGTGTCGCATCCAGTAGGGCTGCACTATTTTGATGCAGTAACCCCCCCCCCCCTTTCACCGTAGACGTCAATGTCAAATCCCGATGAAGATGTTGTGACATTGTGCACACTCCTGGTGTCCATTAAGCGCACCACCCCTTGGCCCTCGGGCCAGTCTTCTCCCCCTCTCCCCCTTTCCCCCTCTCACTCTCTCCTACCTCTCCCCCTTTCAGGATGGACTCGTTCTTCCTGGCCGAGATGTTCAAGTACCTGTTCCTGCTGTTCGCCGACACGGAGGATCTCCCCTTCGACGTGGAGGACTACATCTTCACCACGGAAGCCCACCTGCTGCCCCTGTCCCTCTCCGTGGCGCCCAGCTCGGCCGCCACGCTGGGGAATGCCACGGTAACCCCCGGTTACCAAACCGGTGCATGTTCTTCTCAAGTGCCCTACCCTCTCCCTTGGTAGATCCCTTAAAGTAACTGAAAATAAAGAAAAGGTTTATAATTCGACTGCATACCAAAAGGTAACTCATGAACATCTAATCCTTCCCTTCGGGAGACTCTTCAATAGACTAATGTTTTAGATTAGTTTAACTTCCTGCCCCCGTGCTTATCGCCATCTACCGCTAATTCATTAATCAGTGTACTAAATATTTAAAGTTTTCCTCATGCCATTATAATCCACATCAATGTGTAAGCGGGCACGTTCTGCTGGTCGTCTCTGACTCTGGCTCTCCCACTTCAGTCCGAGGGCGAGGTGGACGACACCAACTTCGATTGGACCTGCCCGAACACCCGCCTCCTCTTCCCCGACCCCGCCTACCCTCGGAACCTCAGGGACCCAATCCGCAGTGCCGTGGACAAGAGCTGTCCCCGCCCCCTTCCTTACCGGTAACCCCCCCCCCCCCATCTTTCTTCCCCTTTGTATGAATGTGTGGTAATACTCGTACCCAACTGTTAGAGGAAGAGGAGGGGGAGTGCTGAGACAGCTCTCCAATATTGTGAAATTGGACCGCAGTTCCCATTTTAAGTACTCTGTCAATAGGACAGAGTGTACCTTTTTGTGAAGCACAAAACGTGCAGCAATCAAAAAAACTAAATCCATCGGCGCGAAGAAGAAGAGACTGTGGGACTGTGAGGCGTTAATCGCCTCCACATGGGACGCCGAGTAGCTCGGGTTGTAGGGTAACCGGATGGTTGCTAGTTCGAACCCCGGCTCCTCCAGAGCGTCGAGGTGTCCCTGAGCGAGACGCCTCGCCCTGACTGCTCCCGACGAGCCGGCTGTCGCCCTGCGTGGTCGACTCCGCCGTCGGTGTGTGGATGTGTGAATGAGTGGTTGTAAGTCGCGTCAAAATGTAAATTTGCTTTACTATTTGGATGCGCCTGAATGACCCCTCTCTCTCTCTCTCTCTTTCCCCCCCCCCCCTCCATGCTTGCCCCCCCCCCCCCCCCCCAGGGAGCCGGGGATGGGTCGCGCCCCCCTCAGGGCCCAGGACTTCATGGCCAACAACCCGGAGCACCTGGAGCTGCTGAGGCGGATGGGGGTCAGCCTGATCCACCTGAAGGACGGCCGTGTGCAGCTGGTGCAGCACGCCACCCAGGTAGGCCCTCACCCACTCACTCACCCACTCACTCACCCACCCAGGTAGACCCTCACCCACTCACTCACTCACCCACCCAGGGAGACCCTCACCCACTCACTCACTCACTCACCCACCCACCCAGGGAGACCCTCACCCACTCACTCACTCACTCACCCACCCAGGTAGACCCTCACCCACTCACTCACTCACCCACCCAGGGAGACACTCACCCACCCAGGTAGACCCTCACCCACTCACTCACTCACCCACCCAGGGAGACCCTCACCCACTCACTCACTCACTCACTCACTCACCCACCCAGGGAGACCCTCACCCACTCACTCACTCACTCACTCACCCACCCAGGGAGACCCTCACCCACTCACTCACTCACTCACTCACTCACTCACTCACTCACTCACTCACTCACTCACTCACTCACTCACTCACCCACCCACCCAGGGAGACCCTCACCCACTCACTCACTCACTCACTCACCCACCCAGGTAGACCCTCACCCACTCACTCACTCACCCACCCAGGGAGACCCTCACCCACTCACTCACTCACCCACCCAGGGAGACACTCACCCACCCAGGTAGACCCTCACCCACTCACTCACTCACCCACCCAGGGAGACCCTCACCCACTCACTCACTCACTCACTCACCCACCCAGGGAGACCCTCACCCACTCACTCACTCACTCACTCACTCACTCACTCACTCACTCACTCACTCACTCACTCACTCACCCACCCACCCAGGGAGACCCTCACCCACTCACTCACTCACTCACTCACCCACCCAGGTAGACCCTCACCCACTCACTCACTCACCCACCCAGGGAGACCCTCACCCACTCACTCACTCACCCACCCAGGGAGACACTCACCCACCCAGGTAGACCCTCACCCACTCACTCACTCACCCACCCAGGGAGACCCTCACCCACTCACTCACTCACTCACTCACTCTCCCACCCAGGGAGACCCTCACCCACTCACTCACTCACTCACTCACCCACCCAGGGAGACCCTCACCCACTCACTCACTCACTCACTCACTCACTCACTCACTCACTCACTCACTCACTCACTCACTCACTCACTCACCCACCCACCCAGGGAGACCCTCACCCACTCACTCACTCACTCACCCACCCACCCAGGGAGACCCTCACCCACTCACTCACTCACTCACCCACCCAGGTAGACCCTCACCCACTCACTCACTCACCCACCCAGGGAGACCCTCACCCACTCACTCACTCACTCACTCACTCACCCACCCAGGGAGACCCTCACCCACTCACTCACTCACTCACTCACCCACCCAGGGAGACCCTCACCCACCCACTCACTCACTCACTCACTCACTCACTCACTCACTCACTCACTCACTCACTCACTCACTCACTCACTCACTCACTCACTCACTCACTCACTCACTCACCCAGGTAGACCCTCACTCACTCACTCACTCACTCACTCACTCACTCACTCACTCACTCACCCAGGTAGACACTCACTCACTCACTCACTCACTCACTCACTCACTCACTCACTCACTCACTCACTCACTCACTCACTCACTCACTCACTCACTCACTCACCCACCCAGTTAGACCCTCACCCACTCACTCACTCACCCAGGTAAACCCCCACTCACTCACCCAGGTCAACCCTCACTCACGCAGGAAACCCACTCAGGCCTCCCGGGTAACCCACTCACTCCCGCCACGTAATTCACTCACTCACTCGTCAGCGGGCCCCCTGCATAGGAGGACCCAAATAAATACGAGGACATGAATGAAGTGCACGGGGAAGCTATACAATTTACTCAGACACTGCTGTCCAATTAGTCTCCAGTTATTTTCTTCAAATGTTCTTCAAAGATTCATTTATGCCACCTCTGATCAAATAATTGTTCTCTCCCTGTCTGTGTTTGCTTCTTTCCTCCCTCTCTATCTAACTCTCGTTCTGTCTGGGCCCCTGCCTCTGTTCTCCTCTCTCTGCTTCTGTGTGTCTCTGTCTGTCTCTGTCTCTGTGTCGGTCTGCCTTCCTCTCTCCGTGCTGTGCTCCTGTCTGTCTCTCTCCTCTCTCTGCCTCTCTCCTCTCCTCTCCTCTCCTCTCCTCTCCTCTCCTCTCCTCTCCTCTCCTCTCCTCTCCTCTCCTCTCCTCTCCTCTCTCTCCTCTCTCTGCCTCTCTCATATCTATGTCTGTGCTCCTCTCTCTCCGCTCCGCTCCTCTCCTCTCTCTGCCTCTCTCCTCTCTCTCCTATCTATGTCTGTGCTCCTCTCTCGCCTCTCCTCCCTCTCCTCTCCTCTCCTCCCTCTCCTCTCCTCTCCTCTCCTCTCCTCTCCTCTCCTCTCCTCTCCTCTCCTCTCTCTCCTCTCTCTGCCTCTCTCCTCTCTCTCCTATCTATGTCTGTGCTCCTCTCTCTCCTCTCTCCTCTCTCCTCTCTCCTCTCTCTCCATCTCTGGCTGCTCCGCGCCTGCAGGCCGTGAGTGCGGTGGCGGCGGAGGACGGCATGCGCTTCATGCAGGAGATGATGGAGCTCTCCAGCCAGCAGCAAAAGGAGCAGCTTCCCCCGAGGGCCATCCAGATCGTCTCACACCCCTACTTTGGCAGAGTGGTATTGACCGCTGGCCCCGCTCAGTTCGGAACGGACCTGTCCAAGAGCTCCACGGGGGTGAGTCACGTCTCGAGTCGTGACGGCCCGCGCCGATCAGTAAACCTCCGTAGTGCTAGGGCTGCTGGGTGCCTCATTCCGTGAACCATCTGGTGGTTCAGACAAATACGGGAGCTCATTGATTATTCGTCAGCCGCGTTTTAAGAGATGGATGAGAGTAGCGGTGCCAGGATATCAGGATAGACTCGCAGGACGTAATGGATTACAGCGCACACACATAACTTAAAGGGCCAGTGAACCCAGAGTCGTGTTCTTCTTCGTTTGAACGGCACGGTTTATATGTTATGATCTTGAGTGATCAATGCCACTTTGTTGCAAAAATAATACCATCATTTATAAAAAAAAAAAGTGCCGTGAATCGTATGTTCTTGCTAGTTGTCCGTCCACCATTTTGTCAGCGTCGTGCTGTCTGGGAGTGCTCTTCTGGGGCCCTTGTTCGTGAGCAGTGTGTGGAGCTCCGTCTGGCCGGCCGTCTGCCGTCTGAGAGCTTCTCCGACACAACGATGGCGTCTCGTACACAACATCGCTCACACTCCGCAACACACGCTAGCTGCCAAAAAGTATCGCAAAGTCTGCACGAGCCGTAACCACGGCGATAAGACACGCCCACGCACACGCACACGCACACACAGAGAGAGAGAGCTCTCAGCCCATCTACATATTTCTCAATCTCAAAGTGTTGGACTTCCAGCCCCTTTTAATGGGGGTACACACCCAGAGAATCCTGTTCCCTCCCAGGAACGGAACCTGACGTCTGTCTGTCTCTCTCTTTCTGTCTCTCTAACTCACCCACCCTCTGTCCCTGTCTCTCCCTCACCCACCCTCTGTCCCTGTCTCCCTCTCACCCACCCTCTGTCCCTGTCTCCCTCTCACCCACCCTCTGTCTCTGTCTCGCCCTCTCACCCACTCTTTGTCCCTCTCTCTCTCTCTCACTCTCACTCTCACTCTCTGTCTCTCTCTCCCTCTCACCCACTCTGTCTCTATCTCTCACTCTTTGTCTCTCTCTCCCTCTCACCCACTCTGTTTCTATCTCTCTCTCTCCCTCACTCTCTCTCCCTCTCTCCCCTCTGTCTCTCACCCACTCTGTCTCCATCTCTCGCCCTCTCCCTCTGCCCCACTCTCTCTCCCCCCCTCTCCCTCTCCCCCACTCTGTCTCCCTCTCCCTCCCCCTCTCCCCTCCAGGTCCGGGGATTCGTGACAGTGGCCGAGCCCTACAGCGGCTGCTCCGAGCTGACCAACGGGGACTTCGTGCAGGGACGCATCGCCCTGCTGCAGAGGGGCCAGTGCATGTTCGCCGAGAAGGCCCGCCACATCCAGCGGGCCGGCGCCATCGGCGGCATCGTCATCGGTGAGGGCAGCGGGTCACCGGGGGACGCGAGGGGGGGGTGTGCCCACAACGCGGCCTCACTGCGTGATGTCCGCGTCGACTAGCGAGGGACTTTGGGATGAATTTGGCTCAGGAGGGAGAGCGGGTCGGCTGGTAACCGGAAGGTCGCTGGTTCGATCCCCGGCTCCTCCTGGCGGAGTCTCGAGGTGACCTTGAGCGAGACGCCTCACCCTGACTGCTCCCGGCGAGCCGGCTGTCGCCTTGCGTTGTTGACACCGCCTACGGGGTGTGAATGGGTGAATGTTAGGCCAAATTGTAAAGCACTTTGAGTGGCCACTGGCTAGAAATACGCTTATTAAATGCGGTCCATTTAACATTTACGAATGGCCTTCTTAACACCTCCTCCTCTCCCCTCCTCCTCTCTGTCCTCTCCCTCCTCTTTCCCTCCTCCTCTCCCTCCCCATCCCTCCTCCTCCTCCTCCTCCCCTCTCTCTTCCCTCCTCTGTCCTCTCCTCCTCTCTTCCTCTCTCCCCATCCCTCCCTCCCCCTCTCCTCCCTCCCTCCCTCCCTCCTCCTCCTCCTTCTCTTTTTCCTCCTCCTCTCCATTCTCCTCCTTTCCTCCCCTCTCTCTCTCCTCCTCTGTCCTCTCCTCCTCTCTCCCCATCCCTCCTCCTCCTCCTCCTTTCCTCCTCTCTCTCTCTCCTCCTCTGTCCTCTCCTCCTCTCTCCCTCTCTCCCCATCCCTCCCTCCTCCTCCTCCTCCTCCGTCCCTGTCTCCCCAGACGACAACGAGGGCAGCAGCAGCGACACCGCGCCGCTCTTCCAGATGGCGGGCGACGGGCGCAGCACGGACGACGTCCACGTGCCCATCCTCTTCCTGTTCCACAAGGAGGGGAACATCCTGCTGCGGGCGCTGAAGGAGTACCGCGAGGTGGAGGTGTTGCTAAGCGACAAGGCCCGGGACCGAGGTGAGCCTCCGCCGTCTGCCGATGCGCTCGCCTCCGTCCCGCCGGCCGCCCCCAGATGTTATTATGATCAAACATCTGATGTTCAGAAAGAAAAAAAACCTTCAGCCTCTGCGGATGACGACTGCTGGGAGCTTGCGTGTGTGCATACGTGTTTGTGTGTGTATATTTGTTTACGTGACGCGTGTGTACGTGCGGTGACTCACGGCGGTGGGCTCCGATCGCAGCTCGCTCCCCAGATATGTTTGAACGTACCCGAACGTAGGTGAGCAATCTGGCACGCTCGCACAACTTCCAGCCCGACCTATCACGCCCCCTCCTGCTTGCTGCACTTTGTTTCTCTCCCTCTCCCGGTCCCTGTTAAGACTGTAACAGGCCTGTCCTGTCCTGTGTCTGTCCTGTGTCTGTCCTGTCCTGTCCTGAGTCTGTCTTTCTGACCTTCTTTAAATGCACAAAATAATAAATAAATAAATGGTGGTTAGTGAGGTCCCCCCCTTCGCTGAAAAGCGTCTTTGAGTGTCTAGAAAAGCGCTAGATAAATTCAGTCCATTATTATTATTATTCCATCCTCCACTCTGCCCCTTGTCAGTGTCCGTCTAAAAAGGTAATACCTACTCCCTGCTGCAGTAGGTGTCTTCATCCTCTCCTGCTCCTCTACCTCTCTCTATTCCACTTTCCTCTCATCTCTCCGTTTTATCTGTTTGTGCAACAAGCAACCTGATGACCTGTGTCTAGTTCTGTCGATCAACCCCATAACCCTCTTCTGTAGAAATTGGTTAGATGCACAGAGAGTGAGAGAGGTGGGTGGAAGCGATTGGTCGGGTCAAAACTAGGGCTGGCTAGTACGGAAACAAACAATGATGCTTTTATTTAATCTATAGGATTCAGGATTCATATACAGGCTTTATTTTCTCAACAAACAATGACTCAACGAATGAAATGTATGAACTCACTCTGAACCTAATAATGGTTTTGCCCCATCTGCTAAGATCTCAAGGGACGTTGTTCTGTGTACCTGAAATAATAATATTGCTAGACACGCACATTTCCCACACTGTGCTAAAAATAGCGTTTTTCAATCCATTTTGACATCGGACCATAATCAAAACCCACTCATGTTCCAGACTATCCAAACTTCATGTTGAACCACCTGGATCTACAATGTCTTTTCACTAGAGTAGGGGGAATTGTACGGCAGTATAATGATGATGCTGGCCTAAGCCTTGATATCTACAGCTTCAGCAGGATGGATCTTCTACTCTCCTTCTTTCTAACACGAAGCTTCCATTGGGAGCTAAATGTGAACTAGCAGCATGCTGTCTGGTTGAACAGCTCCCCGGCTTGCAGGTCGAAACAGTGAATTCTGTGTCATTCCTCCAGCAGCGATATGAGGGTAATGTTTCCTCTACGACCCAGGACGTCTCTCAGGGCTGTCACTGGAACTCACCCGCTCCCCCCTGTGACGCTCTGTGATGGCAGAAGATATTTCTCTCCTCCAAAGCCCAGAATGTTCCACATGACAACGCTGGGGTGTCGGGCGGCTTCGGTAGAGCAGCTTTGTGCTTTGAGGAGCTTTCTGCTCCGTGAGTCACCGCTAGCATCACGCAGTTTGAGCCGACAGCCCCCCGGTGAAAACCGGTCTATTCCTGACTAGGAAGGAGGGGGGGGTGAGGGGGAGGGACCCAGGGGGGGGGGAGAGACTCACTAATTCTCACCCGCTTGGAATTTCCTTTCAGGTGTGGCCCTGCCTGAGGAGGTGAACAACTGTGTAACGCACAAGACCACGCCCTCGCTCGCGGGCCCCGGAGACAAGGTGCAGACGAGCACCGTGGAGCTCGACGTCTCCGAGGCGGTGGCGGCGGTGGCGGCAGCGGCGGTGGCGGTGGCGGCGGACGAGGGTCGCGCCGGGGAGGACGACGCCGGTCCCCCGGGGGAGACGGCGGGCCCCTCAGAGCCTCAGGAGTCCAGTCGGACTGAGCCTAGCGATGAGGGGGTGGAGCCGGAGCCGGAGGGGGAGGGGCCAGAGGTGGAGGTGCCTGAGGGGGCGGCGCCGGAGGACGACGATGCCCCGAGTGGCAGCAGCAGCAGCAGCCAATCAGTGGATGAGTTAATGGCTGATTGGCAGGAGGACTTGGACGCGTTTCAGCAGATGGACGAAGAGGAGCTCTGACAGTCACCTGAACCCCCGCCCCCTGTGACTGTGGTACGACCCAGATGGGGGACAGCTGAGGTTCCCTTACAATCATCAGATGAAAAAAAATAAAGAAACTGTCGTGTGAAAAGGGAAGGCTTTTTAAGAGCAGAAATAATGAATCCGGCACGTTTAGAAAAACGACAACAATACAAACTGAACAAAGGGGCTGTAGATGATATTATGCGAGCAGTATTCCTCAGTGGGAGACAGAAGGCTGATTGGAAGCTATCTTTAACCTCAAGAAGGTCCTTGTAGCTGATGGGTTATTGTTTGGGTTCCAAGGAGGAGGGGAGTCCCTCGCTTCACTGTCAGAGCGCTCTGCATAACCCATTCTAGAGACAACAAGCTACAGGGACTAGATTACACATAACCATAAGCTTACTCTCGCGTTGGACTTCATCTTGCTCTCTCTATGCATTTTTATCTGACTCTTTTACTTACAAATGGGAAGCCATAATCAATGTTGATTTGATTTAATAAACTGGTCCAACTTTACTTAGTGGGGCCTGCATCGAGTGTACGGCATGAAGCCTCCTCAGTGGGGGCCGCTGGCCTACATTGACGCACGGTACGGGTTTGCAAAGCCTTCTCCCCTGGAAGATGTATGTATATGTACAAAGATGTAATTGTCCAGATATTTTTGTTTATATTGACTATATAGCTTTGCATCGTTTCTGGTCGTGCTGACTGATCAACCAGCCGTACCAGGGAAAAAAATACCTCGCGCTGGACCACAAAGTGTTGAGCGGACCAGCCCTTCAATGTATTGCGAATTAAGCTTGGGGTGACACTACCACCGATGGCCACCAGAGGGCGGAGCGGTTTTTAGTTCACGGCTCAGTCTGCGGTGAGCTGAGCTCACTGAAATAGGAAATTTAGCAAATTAATTAATTGAAGATAAGGTGGAATATAATAAAATGGAATTACTTTTAATTGCTGTATCTTTTTTTCCATGCGTCAATTCATTTTTAATGATCGATCGATGAAGACATGAAGTAAAAACTAAAAGATATATATTTATTGCCACATCCAGCGATTTTAAGAACTATCACAATTGGAAATCCATGGGCTATCTTTATTAATCAAATGCCTTTCAATATTCAAATGTGATTTATGAATACAAGTATGACGTAATAAAAAAATAAAAGTTGATATTTTTTGGATGCTCATTATAAAGTTTGATTTTCATCGATTTCCAAATAAGTTGAGGAAAATCATCCATCTATAGGCACTCCCCATCAAGATGGCTGCATTACTGCGTGAAACAGGGTTCTCCTGGAGAAATGACGCAAGCCCCGGTTAACGTGGGTTTAGTTGTACGGTAGCAGACTCGCTCTGAGCCACTCCACAGCGCTGCGCCGTCCCCGCCAAACCACCAGTTCTCAAGTGGACCGAACGGAACCGGTTCATCAAAGTGAGTAGAAAACGCGCAGACTAGTGCCTTTCCAGTACATCTACTGTATCATTTGAGCCCGGAGAAGGACCCATGTACTTCCTATTCCACCTCGGATCCTCGCTGTCCCTTCTGTTGTTGTTCCCCGAGTGCCGTGATTACCCGGCGCGGTCCTTCCTGGATCTCCGGGTTCGTATCGTCCATATTCTGGGTTCTTGATTCCAGCAAATACAGCAGATGGAGATCAGGAAGTGGCAGATGTTGTTTATGTGTTGCTTGGGGTCATTACATTGTTATCTGAATGAACACGGCGCGTTTTTTGGACAGTTGTGCTCTTGCGTTTTATTTTCTTCCATATCGATGCTGGCTGCTGTCCTGCTTCCCCGACCCCCCCCCCCCCTACAGTAGGCAGTTGTGGTTTTTTCGCTGGTTCGGCGATCACCAACTCGAAAGAAAATAACGAATCACTGGTGTGGGATCATGCAGTCCGCTGACCTTTTTGTGTTTCTAGAGCAATGTGTGTTGAATCGCCTAGTAGTAGTAGTCAGTTTGTATTCCCTTTGCCCTAAGACTCTCTCCTGGTCCCCCCCGAGGCAGACAATGCCCCCAGTGTGTACGGGAGAGCGCTGCTGGACCCAGCTGTGGAGACTCCTACCGAACTGCTCCTCTGCCCCTTGGGGCTCCAGGCAGACCTCCGCTGCCCTGGATCCACTCGCTCTCTGTTCTCACTGGCAAAAAGGGACATTCCCGCTGTAGGGAAGACCGCATGGATCCCTTAGCTTCGATGCTACATGAGCAGCGTTCTGGCCAACATGGGACACATGTTGGTCGCGTTATTTACTGGAGGATCCGAGCATTAACATGTGCATTCCTGGATGCAACTCTTCCAGTGTTTGGGAGGGGACAGACAGACAGACAGTCATACTAGTGTCGACTTCCCCCTGTGAAATGTACCGGGTCGTCGTCATGCTTGTATGACACTGGTGTGAGAGTAGGGTTTATTTGCTTTGTATTATTGTCAATAGTGGGCTGCTGTCACCAGCGGCTTAAACCAGAGATGTATAGGCTGGTTTTACCTGCGATTCGCTGATTGGAGCAACACGCAGGCAGCCCCCTCCCATTCTCAGCCGTCTGGCTCCAGCTATCTCCCTCCATCTGCCCCTCTCCCTCGCTCTCCCTCCCGACTGCTCCACTCTCCCCATTGCTTTCAATCCCAGCCTAATGTGATATGTATGTGCGTTTGTGCGTGTGTGATTTCTTCGCTCACACATGGCGTTGGTTCGGGCGGCTAGCAGATGAAACGTGGTCCTCCCTGCCAAAAAAAAAGTGTGTGTGTGTGTGTGTGTGTGTGTGTGTGTGTGTGTGTGTGTGTGTGTGTGTGTGTGTGTGTGTGTGTGTGTGTGTGTGTGTGTGTGTGTGTGTGTGTGTGTGTGTGTGTGTGTGTGTGTGTGTGGTCGGTCTATTATTAGGCCTGCCCTATAATCTCCCATCCTGTCTCTCATCCACCAGACCGTCCGTCACGGCCTCTCACCTTGTGTCCTCTCACCTTATGTCCTCTCTCCTCACCTTGTGTCCTCTCACCTTGTGTCCCCTCTCTCCTCACCTTGTGTCCTCTCACCTTATGTCCTCTCTCCTCACCTTGTGTCCCCTCTCCTCACCTTGTGTCCTCTCACCTTGTGTCCCCTCTCTCCTCACCTTGTGTCCTCTCATCTTGTGTCCTCTCTCCTTGTATCCTCTCCCCTCTCCACTCACCTTGTTTCTCCTCTCTCCTCTCCTTGTGTCCTCTCTCCTCTCACCTTGTGTCCTCTCTCCTCACCTTGTGTCCTCTCTCTCCTCTCCTTGTGTCCTCTCTCCTTCCCATGTGTCCTGTTTCCTCACCTTCTCTCCTCTCACCTTGTGGCCTCTCTCCTCTCTCCTTGTGTCTTCTCCTCCTCCCTCTCCCCTCACCTTGTTTCCCCTCCCTCCTCAGCTTGTGTCCCCTCTCCTCGCCTCCTCTCCTCTCACCTTGTCCCCTCTCCCCTCACCCTCTCCCAGCTGCAGACTCCTAAACATGCACACACGGCCGTCTGTCTGCTGTGGCGTACAGACGGTCGTTCTGTCGGATGCCGCGGACCCGTCGGGTCACGATGCAACACAAGTGACTCCACCCTTCGTGGGTGTGAGGAGGGGGGTTTCCATGGTTACCAGGATATCCGTGTGTGTGTGTGTGTGTGTGTGTGTGTGTGATGTTTAGTGTGGGGATTGTGTGTGTGTGTGTGTGTGTGTGTGGGGGATGCTCCCTATGTGGCGGTGGCACTGCGCGTGGAGTGGTGTGGAGTGTCAGACCAGGCTTTCTTTATTGCAGTACAGAAAGAACAAGACCAGCACAACATGATCGCTACTGTGTGTGTGTGTGTGTGTGTGTGTGTGTGTGTGTGTGTGTGTGTGTGTGTGTGTGTGTGTGTGTGTGTGTGTGTGTGTGTGTGTGTGTGTGTGTGTGTGTGTGTGTGTGTGTGTGTGTGTGTGTCACTACATTTGCATTGCGGGGCTGTATGCACTGGCCTGTGTGGGTCCCGTTTGTCTCTCTGACTTGGCAGTTCTGCAGTGCTGCAGACCGGCCCAGGGCGGTCGCTGTGTGTTCTGTTGGCCGGTGTGTTTGTCTGTCTTCCTGTACCAGTCCACACAGGGGACGGCACATTCTGTGAAGGGCGTGTACACATGCCGCTGCGTCACATGACCTGGTATCGGTGTGTTTGCTGTGCTCCCTTCAGCCCGTGCCCAGTTTGGGCGGGTCTGAAGGGCACGGCGGCAACAGTCACAGGGAGCGAGAAAAAAGGCTTGTCTGTGCATTTTCATGACTCTATAGTACGGTGACTTTCCCTCTCCCCGTGTCTTGCTTTCCCTCGGTCTCCATCTTCCCCTGTCTCTCTGTTTCTTCCTCTGCCTTCCTCTGATTCTTAGTTTCTTTCTTTCTCTCTCCCTCACTGTCTCCCACTTTTCTCTCTCTGTCTGTTGTCCTCTGTGCATGGGTCTCTCTCTCGCTCTCTGTCTCTATGTCTCTGTCTCTGTCTCTCTCTCTGGCTCCCTCTCTCTCAATGTCTGTACTGTATGTGTATCTGTCTCCCTCTCTCTGTCTTCCTCTCTCTGTGTCTGAACTGTGTGTGTCTTTCTCTCTGTCTCCCTCTGTGTCTGTACTGTGTGTGTTTGTCTACCTCTCTCTCTGTGTCTCCCTCTCAATGTCTGTACTGTGCTATGTGTGTCTGTACTGTCTGTACTGTGTGTGTGTGTCTGTACTGTGTTTATGTCTCCTATGTCTCTCTCTGTGTCTCTACTGTTTTAATGTCTCCTATGTATCTCTGTGTCTGTACTGTCTGTACTGTGTGTGTGTGTGTGTGTGTGTGTGTGTGTGTCTGTACTGTGTGTCTGTCTCCCCCTTCTACTTTAATCTCCCCCAGAGATGTTTATTCCCATCAGGCTGAACGGGTCTGTTCCTCCTCTCGGTGAGGCCGGCGTGCCTGGTATGTTGATGAGATGGATAGCAGCACCTAACTGCTAAATTGAGCTCAGAGAACCGAAGTGCGGGCAGCCAAGAGCTGATTGGGCCGTCTCTCCTCAAGGCGTTGATGTGCTGCATGTGGTGGTGGTGGTGGTGGTGGTGGCGGTGATGATGAGGATGATGAGGATGATGATGATAACATTATACCTACCTTCCTTGTGTACACTCTGTATCTGAAGAGCTAGTGCTTTGAGTCAATATTAGCTTTGTTCGTCGATTTTAGTACTTTCAGGGAGTTTCTTTGGAAAGGGACCACAAGGCATCGCCATCATCATTTGATCATCAAATGATGTATGTATAAATATATATTTCAACAGAAAACCGATTCCATTCCAATTTGTGCCCTAGAATATATATAAATGCAAATATTCTCCACAGTGTGATGCTTGAGATTCATATCGAAAACAAAAGGGCATACTGCATCATATGGCACTTTGAGAAGCCATAGAGAAACCAATATGCCTCGACTGTTTGGTCCAACATTACAGGGTTGATTCACTGAAAGGTTTTCATTACTTTCTGCTGTTGGATTGGGGATTGTTTAGTGCAGTGTGGTCGTCGTGCTGTACACTGCTGTTTCCATCTGAAAGGGTAATGCAGAGACCAGTCACAATGCATGATATTGAATCAGCATTGCCATGCTAATTTGTGGCTAGCTCGTTCAAAAGCCAGCCATGAGTGGAATTGGGGAACGATCATTTAAAATGAAAAATTATTTTCAGTGCCACCTCCATCATGTCACACACACACAAACACGCGCACACGCAAAGCGCGCCTTTGCTAATTATTCTGCAGTATCCTTGCCAATTATACATAGATTGATATTAGGCTACTTATTTCAGCACTAATCATTTCTAATGAATAATCGTCAGGCTGTTTCATTTTGCTATCATGCAGTGGCTTAGGTTGAGAGCTCCGGATGATGACATTCAAACCGACCTGACCCCTGTCCCGTAGCCAATGGGGAGGTTTGGTTTGTCCACCACGTTCAACCGTCAAAGAGGTCACATGACGCAGGCGTGTTGAACAGGGGGAAGGCCTGCACGAGTCAGGGAAAAAGTTGAATCAACGATTTCTTTTTAGCTTAGAATTGATATCACGATTCTCTGCCACGATTTTTTTCTGACAAAATGTCATTTTTATTGCACACATGAACCATGACAAAAAAAGATGGCAGTACCAAACATAGTTTTTGGGTACCTCTATCACGTTGCGTTTCATATGGCCCTTTATAACTGATTAAAGTGCAGTATCAACAACGGATTGATTTATTTTGTACCTATAGCAGCACATTTTCTTTAATTGCTGGCCTTTTATAACTACCGAACCAACTAGACCCCATACCTGTAAATGAAGGCTTCAAAAAAATAATTAAGTAATTTAACTAGCCCTGCACTGTCGTGTGAAACGTGCACTGTCGTGTGAAACGTGCACTGTCGTGTGAAACGTGTACTGTCGTGTGTAACGTGCACTGTCGTGTGAAACATGCACTGTCGTGTGAAACGTGCACTGTCGTGTGAAACATGCACTGTCAAAGTCGTGCACTGTCATGTGTAACGTGCACTGTCGTGTGAAACATGCACTGTCATTTGTAACGTGCACTGTCATGTGTAACGTGCGCTGTGGTGTGTAACGTGCACTGTCGTGTGAAACTGCACTATCATGTGTAACGTGCAGTTGTGTCGTGTGTAACGTGCACTATTGTGTGTATAATGCCCTGTCGTGTGTGAATAATGCACTGCTGTGTGTAACTTCACGGTCATGTCATGTGTAGCGTGCACACCCTGTCCCTGCATGTTGTTTTATGTGCAGATGAACTCTGTCTAACGCGTCACATAGCGGGAAGTCACAGACTAATAATTACATCTCTGCTGCCAGCATGGACTTGTCAAACTGACTTAATGAAGTCGAAATGTCATTGTGTAATTTGTGTTAGAAATGTCTGCGAACGACATGCTAGAAGAATGTTGGTTTATTCCTGTCAATTCCTGGGGAAGTGTGTGAATAACGGCAGAGTATCGTAGCCCTGAATTGACATTACTTTTTGCTTTCAGCAGACATCAAGAATACAGCTTAATCCTAGGAGCCTTGCAAATATCTTGTTCAGCCTGGATTTAAATGAAGTGTGTCAACATGGCAGAAGATGACATGCTGTACTGTCGTGAGACTGAATTGTTGTTGAATTCCCTCCTTTTGTAAAGCCGTGCTCTCTATCAAAGTGTCTGATAAAATGCGTGCGTGAGTGAACAACCTTTTGAAATGAGAAAAAGCGTACATGTGTACATTTATTTTTTAATTGAATGAGAATGAGTATGGGAGCCTGGCAGGTCTTAACACAAGGCGCTGTTTCGATAAACAGGAGACTGAATGCTTTGAGGGAACTGTCAACCCTTAAAAACGATGTCAAGCGATCCCATTGTTCACTGGAATGAAGAAGTCTTCTCCATGACTGTGTGTGTGTGTGTGTGTGTGTGTGTGTGTGTGTGGGGGCTAATGATGTGTTTGTGTGTGTGCCAATCCAAGGATGAATGCACGAGACTCATCATACTGTGTGAATGAAATTTGCGCACCTACATTGCACTTCCCCTACACGTATCTCCCGCCATATATTCCCATCTAAACCCCATAATGAGTTTAGCGCTGGAGCCCGCACCCGTTCGCTCCCCCCTGAGCTAGCGCTCCCCCCTGAGCTAGCGCTCGCTGCGTCGAGGCGCTGGCAGCCAGCTCGCCCCGTCAGGCTGACGGAGCGAGCTGAGCCCGGGACCAGAGCTCGGCGTCGCTGCCAGGCTAGAGTAAATATTATTAAGCTTTGGCCGCGGAGCCGCAGCAGAACCACGGCCCGTCACACGCGACCAGTGCCCCTGGAGGCGGCGGCGCCCCCTGCAGGACGGGAAGCACACCGCACCACTGGCAAATACTGGGAACTAGTGGGAGGGGCAGTACTGGGACGTGCACGACTGGGACAGGAGGACGGACACGTCTGGGAGGGAAACTACTGCGACAGAAAGGAACCTTCTGGGAGGGGAACTACGGGGACAGAAAGGACCCTGCTGGGACGGGCACTACTGGGACAGAAAGGAACCTACTGGGACAGACACTACTGGGACAGAAAGGAACCTACTGGGACAGAAGGGACACAACCGGGACGACACATCTGGGACGGACACTACTGGGAGCTACCCTGCAGTCAGTTTTATAATGTCATTACTTTTCTTTTTTTGGTGTCACATTGTCTTGTTAGGAATGCAAGATAGTTTGTAGGAATTCTTGATGGGTGGGAATATAAACTGGTTGGTAGGAACATGAGCCAGTTGGTCCTCGGAATATAGGGTTAGGGTTAGTCACTTGTTAGGATTCGGAGCACGTTGTGGGTTGGAGGCATGTAAACAGTGAAGAGCTCCGGTTCGGTGGGTCTGCTTGTTGCTCCGCCATCTTGTATTTGACGTCAGGCCTCAGGGGACATTTCTGTGAATTGGTCGTCATCGCGCCCCAACTCGACCACAGGACCTCAGGTACGTGTGTTCCAACACGGAGTGGTCCTACGGTGTGATGGGAAGGTCTCTCTCTCTCGCTCTCTCGCTCTCGCTCTCGCTCTCTCTCTCTCTCTCTCGCCCTGTGTCCACGCCTGAGGCTGCTCTCAGTATCAGTCAGCCTTTGTACTGGTAGCACTGGGCCACACCCATCTGGCCTGGGACGAGGCCTTGCTCCGCAGGGGGGAGGGCGAGGGGGGAGAACGGGGGGAGGGCGAGGGGGGGAGAACAGGTCATCTCTTCTGAAGAACTGCTCTGCCGTCACAGAGGGTGAAGGGGAAACTTTTCAGACGATTAACGTCCCTAAACTTGTAATGGTCTCTCACAACTCAGTCTACAGTTCCTACCTCCCACCGACCTGTTTTCGTTCTCTAAACAACGCTGTGTCTTCCTCCCTCGCTGTTGTCTGTCTCTCTCTCTCCCCCCCCCCCCCCCCCCCCCTCCTCTCATGCTGTTGTCTGAGTCTCTCTCCCCCCCCCCCAGCCAGTTTTTCAGGCTCTGTGATTGCTCACAAGGCCGCTAGCCAAAGGCCTATTTTTGAAAAAAAATGAAAAGGGAAAAAATGCCGTGTGTGTGTGTGTGTGTGTTGTGTGTGTGTGTGTGTGTGTGTGTGTGTGTGTTGTGTATCCATCCATCGTCAAGTATTTCCACACAGTCTTGCCGATATCCTCCTTTGACAAACTGAGGTGAGAGGAATTTTTGCTAAAAAACTAACACACAACACAAAGCCACTCCTTATGAGCTAACCAGCAGAACGGTGAAACTTTGACTAGGGCAACTGCAAATAAGAATAAGTTCAAAACAAATACGCAGAATGCGCCTTCTCAAATTAGTTAGCGTGTTGTCTTGACAAGCAGATGAGGAAAAATAAATGATTGATCAATAGTGAATGAATGTGTAATGATCCGTAACTGAGGGCAGCATTCATATAACTGAGGCAACATAGCAAATGATTGGTACTTTGACTTGATGGATGTTACCTTTCACATTTAAATTCATATATTTTGGTCATTGACCAAACTCTGATGATCAATCTTCAGGAGGACATACTGACGATGAACACTGTGTGTGTGTGTGTGTGTGTGTGTGTGTGTGTGTGTGTGTGTGTGTGTGTGTGTGTGTGTGTGTGTGTGTGTGTGTGTGTGTGTGTGTGTGTGTGTGTGTGTGTGTGTGTGTGTGTGTGTGTGTGTGTGTTACTCTGGACATATCATCCGATATGTCCAGAGTAACTGCTGTCAAACCAAGACGGCCAGATAGTGTCAGCAGATCAGGATCGCTGCGCACGCGAATGCGTGGGAGAGGACCGCTGGGGGTCTTGGAGCGGCGGGGGCGGGGTGGTGACCGTTGGTGTTAGGATCTTGGCTTACCCTCCAGAGTCGTCTTGCCCCATTGACACACTTCCACATCTGTTCTGGGAGGCCAACGGCTTCGCAGTGGGCCCGCACAGAGCCACACTGTGAGGCCCCCTCACTCCGGCCCCGTTGACCCCAGAGCCCAGCGCTCCATCGCCCGCCCCCACGGTGCCCTGACCCGGTCAGAGAGCAGCGCACGCCACTGACACTGTCCCCATTCACAGCTGCGCTCGCGCCGCTCAGATCGCCGCGGCGGCTCGGTCTGTTTGTGAAAGTGAGCTGCGTGACGCGCCTCACACACGCAACGCCTTCTCTCTCCAGTGATCCCTCAAGTGGCAGCAGGCTGCGTTCGGTCCGGCCCGACGTCACCTGATCCCTGCGATCGCGGCACGTAATAACACGTAACACACGCCACAGTCACCTGGACCCAAACGTGTCAGGCGTGTTCTGACGGATCACGTGCTGTGTTCGTCCGTCTGTGACGAGGTGACAAGTCGCTGCATGTCCCTCGCTGCCACACACATCCCGGCAGTAGTTTCCCACAGCGCAACAATAGTCGTACGGCTGGCCTATTTATAGTCGGTGCTCTCACTCACTATTTTGTGCGGCTCTCTGCTTTCAACTCGCACTCGCATCAAATCCCCTCAGAGTGACGCCCCTGCCGTCGCCGCCGCGCTCACGCACGCAGAGCCTCTCTCTGAAGTCCAGCGCTCAGCTCCTCACCTTGACTCACGTCGAGGATTCCTCCGCTCACCTCGGCTGAGCCCCTGGTGCCCTCTCCTTCCTCCCTCCCTCCCTCCCTGAGGCCCGTGGTGGTCCTATGTAGGTCGCACAAGGTGTGTGTGTGTGTGTGTGTGTGTGTGTGTGTGTGTGTGTGTGTGTGTGTGTGTGTGTGTGTGTGTGTGTGTGTGTGTGTGTGTGTGTGTGTGTGTGTGTGTGTGTGTGTGTGTGTGTGTGTGGGGTTGTCTCTTCGGTTGGAATTGCTCCACCTCTCTGTAGTGATTCTCTTAGGGGACATTCCACAGGTTGTACAGGTTTAACTCCCAGCCGTTTTGTTCTAGCTTCGTACGGACGCACACGCCGTGTCCAATGGACTCGAGGTCGTAAACTGAGTTAGCTCTCTGTTATAGTGAGTTGTTGGTCCCTGTAAATAACCAGCTATGCCTACCCCTCCTCCCTGCTAGTGCTCTTGACACACACACACACACACACACACACACACACACACACACACACACACACACACCCCCCTCTCTTTGTGTGAGTCTGCTTTCAGTATTGTCATTCCTTGATCCTCAGGAACCTCCAGAGAAAGTGTTGTGTGTAGTGAGGGTGGAGCGAGCCAAGCTCGGCCCGTGGCGATTAATGTTATCAAGGGCTGACCTTGGAGCTGAAGAGGATAATCATGCATTGGATTCCCCACTCCCACTCGTACGCGCACACACACTTAATGCACTGGGATAGATTGACCCCATTGTGAGGTGTGTCGGTACAGATTTCCTTAAGACCTTCTCCCCCCACCAGAGAAGACACATCTACTGAGTGCCTGGGTGAAATGCAAAAGAACTGGATTAAGGGGATCTGGATGTCACATCAACATTTTATGATGCGTCCAAACAATAAGAGGTTGATTTCCGTGGGGGCATCACTTGATTTAATGTGTGTGTGTGTGTGTGTGTGTGTGTGTGTGTGTGTGTGTGTGTGTGCACGTGCACAAAGACAGGCGACCAAATGAAAGATAAACAGGTACGATTATGCACAGAAAATCCCACGTGAGACGGGATAGCATTTTCAATGAGGCGATTACCATGCCATTCATTAGGCCATTTCCATAGGGTAATAAAACACACACACACACACACACACACACACACACACACACACACACACACACACACACACACACACACACACACACACACACACACACACACACACACACACACCCCTGCCGCTCTCCATCCAGTACACCTGGTGCTTTGTGTGGGGACCGGGGGGTGTGGTGACCTCGGCACGGCAAACACCGTCAACTTCAAACACTCAGAGGAGCTGAAGGAGGAGTTGGTGGAGGGGGGGGGGGGGGGGGGGGGGAGGAGGACGGTGGGGGGGGGGGGGATGGAAGGACATCTGAAGCACCGTGCGTTTGTCAGTCTACTCCTCCTTCTTTCTACACTGTCTTTATCCCTTTTGTTCCACTCTCCCCCCCCCCCCCACTCTCTCTCCCAATCCCCCCTGTGCTGCCCCCCCCCCCCCCGCCTCCTGTATTGTCTGGCGTCTCCACTGTCAGGGCTCCTCTTGTTCCGCTCACTCCGTCTTTCTCTGCTCTTCTTCTTGTCTTCACTTTGAACCGATTTTCAATTCGCCAACCAACCGGGCGCCTTCCTTCGTCCACCATCTTCCCATCGCCACTCAACTGTGTGTGTGTGTGTGTGTGTGTGTGTGTGTGTGTGTGTGTGTGTGTGTGTGTGTGTGTGTGTGTGTGTGTGTGTGTGTGTGTGTGTGTGTGTGTGTGTGTGTGTGTGTGTGTGTGTGTGTGTGTGAGACAGAGAGAGAGAGCGTGAGATGGGCATCTTTGTCACTGATGCCGTACAGATTGTGTCACTGTCATCCCCACTCTCTGGTGGCTGACGGCATGGGGCCTCTTATGATGGGGCTCTCCCCATCATAAGAGTCTGTCTGTCTGTCTGTGTGTGGCTGACGGGGACAGTGCACCAGTGGGGAACACGAGTGTGTGTGTGTGTGATTGACGGGGGACATTACATGGGATGTGCGAGTGAGTGACGGGGGGAATGGATTACCTCAGTTATTCAGCTGCTTTGCACGGTGGCTGCGTGTCGTGGGCCTCCACCCCCCCCCCCCCCCCGTGGGTCCTGTAATCAGGAACAGCTGCTGGCTGAGGAGGCAAGTCACGGGTGGTGTAGCGGGCGACGGGTTAATCGGGGGCAGGAAGGCCGCTCCTGTGGGGGCTGCAGTCCCGTTTGGATCGCTGTCTCTCACCGCGGAGCAGCGTGACCTCTGAGACCCTGCGGTGGACGTTCGATCAGCTGTACAGAACCCCCCCTGGACAAGAGACGCCTCAATGTTGTGGTCGAGCGATTGGAGAAAGGATTTTGGAGGCGGGGATGTAGTACCGAATGAGTCCACATACAGAGCTGGAAGGAGCTGCTCTTTGGGGGGGGCTTTGGATCTTAGGGGGGGGGCGATGGTGCCTCTGGCGTTGCCAGATTGGTCGTCTTTGCCGTTGTCCAGCTAGTGAAATAAACGAATACAAACCAAATGCTGCTTTTTAATAGACGGCCACTCCCCCCCCATGCAGTCATGATGTCCGAGTGTGTGTCTGTGTGTTGCAGGTGCTCATGGCTCTGTGTGTTGCAGGTGCGAGTGCGATGCTGAGGGGGGGCCCCAGAGAGTGAGGCCATGGGCTGCACCTCGGCCAAGCAGGTGTCGGCCGTGCCCAGCGACGAAGACGGACGCGGCGGCGGCGGCAAGGCCTACAGCAACGGAGACCTCTTCACAGGTAACCGCACGCACGCCGTCGTGCACTCGCGAGTCACTCATTCACTCACTCACTCACGCACACATATACGCGAGCCGACACAGACACAGACACAGAGACAGACACACACAGACACAGACACACACACACACACACACACTGCCAGCGTTGCGTGGCTATGGCCGAGGCTGGGGGTCTGACAGCGCCACAGCACTGCCGTTAATTCCTGCAGAGAGGGAACCATGCCCCCCCCCCCCCCCCCCCCCCCTCCCAAAGGTTCAACGAGGGGAGCTAGACAAAGACACGCAGTACGACCCAAAACGAAGCACGGTGGAGGATGTGTAGACGGCTCTCTGGATCCAGCGCAGCCCGGAGGTAGCTCTCCAGCGGACGGCTCTGTGGCGCCGCGCTGTGACTGGGAACCTATGGAGGGAGGGGGGGGGGGGGGGGGAGGGATGTATGGGGTATGGGTTGATCGGGGATTAACGGGGGATTAAGGATTGGCATTGGTGTAAACACACACACGCGCGCGCACACGCACACGCACCCCGATGACGACCCACAGGCAGCTGGTCGCCCCCCCCCCCCCAAACACCCGAGTCTCTCTCAACCTTCATCTAATTTCTCCATCTTTCTTTTAATTTTCACTCGTCTCTCCATCCCCCATCATCCCAGGCGAAGGCGGGTGTTGGGGTTCCTTGAGATAAGAGGAGGGGGGGCGGGGGGGGGGCCGGGGGGGGGGCATGATGAGCTCCAAGACTACTGCTGGCTGGGGCTGTTGTTGTTATGATTACCGTTACTATTAGGCCCTGTTCATCCTCCCTCTCTCCCCCCCTCATGGCCCCAGGGCCTCATTCTCTCTCTCTCTCTCTCTCTCTCTCGCACACTCTCGCTCTCTCGCTCTCTCTCTCTCTCGCACTCTTTCCTCCTCCCTTCTCCCTTCCGGCCCTCTACCCCTCCCTCTTCCCGTGCTCCGCAGCTTTCTCGCCCGCTCTCGCTCTCTTTTTCTGTGGCTTCTTATCAGGTCGTGACCTTGTGTCCTCCCTCCCTTCATTCCTTCCTTCATTCCTCCCTTCCTCCCCCCTGTGGGGGTCTTGTACGGACGGAAGACAGGAAGTACATATTCCACTGTGTGTGTGTGTGCGTGTGCGCATGTCCAACGTCGTCCTACACCCCCCCCCCCCCCCAGGCCACTTCCTGTCAGGGGAACCTGTTCCTCTGTCGGCCCCCCCCCTAGGAACGCGTTGTTGTACGCAGCCACAAGTGGGTGGAGCCTGTAGATGGACACACAACCGTGGACCCTTACGTGTGTGTGTGTGTGTGTGTGTGTGTGTGTGTGTGTGTGTGTGTGTGTGTGTGTGTGTGTGTGTGTGTGTGTGTGTGTGTGTGTGTGTGTGTGTGTGTGTGTGTGTGTGTGTGTGCGCCCACTCGTTGTTGTGGCGGTGCCACACTCCAGGCAGACTCAGGCCGCTCAGACTCAGGCCACAGTCCCACTCTCGCACAATAACCGGAAAAAGGCTCAGCTCCCTTACACAAACACTTGAGCGTTGGCTGCCCCCCCCTACAACGTCTACAACTTGTTATTGTTGCCAGGCAGAGTGTGTGTTATGACTCGAGCATGACGTGTTTGAGGAACTCAATTCCACAGTTTAATTATCGAGCTCTGTTTCCTAAAACTCGCTTGCAGCAGGCTGGGGGGATTTTCTCTCTCGCCAATTTACATTTACATTTAGCAGACGCTTTTTATCCAAAGCTTCTTACAACCGTTCATGTGCACATTCTCACACCGACGGTTGAGTCGACCAGGCAGGACGACAGCCGGCTCGTCGGGAGCAGTCAGGGCGAGGGCGTCTCGCTCAGGGACACCTCGACACTCACAGCTAGGAGGAGCCGGGGATCGCATTAGCAACCTTCCGGTTACCAGTCAACCGTCAGGTGAAGCTGTCTTGATGAGCAGCTCTCCAGAGAGCTGGAGTAGCCATACCAGAGGCCCGGTCAGAACGAGCACGCTCCGAACTAGTAGAGAAATAAAGAACAAAACGGGAACAGTCGCACTAGGTCTAAAGTTCAGAACAAAGGGTGAAAAGGGGAACCTAAACATAGGATGCTAAATCAGCCGTTTTCAAATGAGTCGTTTCCCCAAGTCACACCGCAAAAGCTCTTTCTGACGATGAGATGAACGGCAATATTCTGAGCTGTCGGGGTCGGCGGTCGCCTGTCGTCTGTCACTCTCCGCCCCGTGTGTCTCGGTTTGCTTTTTGTCAGGCCCAACACTGAGCTTCCTTTTGCCCGTTCTGTTTTCTCTCACATTGCTGGAGTTCTGGGTGATGATTGATTGACCGGAAGTGTGTGTGTGTGTGTGTGTGTGTGTGTGTGTGTGTGTGTGTGTGTGTGTGTGTGTGTGTGTGTGTGTGTGTGTGTGTGTGTGTGTGTGTGTGTGTGTGTGTGTGTGTGTGTGTGTGTGTGTGTGTGTGTGTGTGCTTGCCTTGCATAAGGTGTGTGTGAGCTTGCCTTGCATAAGGTGTGTGTGTGTGTGTGTGAGCTTGCCTTGCATAAGGTGTGTGTGTGTGTGTGCGCGCGTGCGTGTCTGTCTGTCTTTCCCTCTCCTAGCTGACGGTATGCAGCTCGTTCTCTACGCTGAGTTAGTCTCTAGTGTCTATTGATCTCTGAACACCACGTGGCTGCGAGGGGGGGGCTTGATGTAGAGCAGGCGACACACGCACAGCCACCTGCACAAAGTGCACATGCGTGTGCATGTGTGTGTGCACGTAGTCCTCCTGAGTTTAAACACTGTATCCCCACTGGTGTGTGTGTGACGTAGTGTAAATGTCAAGGCCCCCTGTCTGGGGAGGAGTGTGTGTGTGTGTGTGTGTGTGTGTGTGTGTGTGTGTGTGTGTGTGTGTGTGTGTGTGTGTGTGTGTGTGTGTGTGTGTGTGTGTGTGTGTGTGTGTGTGTGTGTGTGTGTGTGTGTGTGTGTGTGTGTGTGTGTGTGGGGGGCAGAGAATCTTCATCTCTTTCTAAAGGAAGATGTTTAGAGGGACAGCACTAAGGTCTTCACTGAGGGAATGGAGGAGAACAACTCCCCCCCCCCCCCCCCCTTATGCCCAAACATGGACATGGCGGTGCCTCTGAATTGCACGAGTAAAGCACAGTTTGTGCGGAATGCCAAATATGATGATTCGCACACGGGCGCACGCGCGCATGCGTGCACACACACACACCGATCGTACACGCACACACACACATGTACACACACACACACCAATTGAACACAGACACACAGACACACACGTACACACACACACGTACACGTACACCAATCGTACGACCATGGGTTCCTCATCAGAGAAAAGAGCAAACGCCGTCTGCATCCCGGCCACATCACTGCTCCTCAGAATAGCCCATCCCCGCCCCCCCCCCCCCCCCCCACTCAGTGATCTGCGGGCGGTGAGGGGGGGGGGGGGCGTGCGGCTGCTGTCAGCTCCACGCTGACGGAGGGGTCTTCGCTGCCGGCGAGCGAAAACACACCGTCTGAGAATAGCTGCGCACAGGAACGGCGCACGCACGCACGCACGCACGCACGCACGCACGCACGCACGCACGCACGCACGCACGCACGCACGCACGCACGCACGCCTTCATATGGGAACAGCCATATGCGCAGTGCACACACACAAAGGCTCCGCCCACACGTGACGCAGTCCTCAGAGGAACACGTGAGCTTCCTGCGTGACGTGTGCAGCGCTGCGCCCGGGCGCGCTCCACGTCTCCAGACTCTGCGTTGGCTCCCTCTAATCGCCCCCCCCCCCCCCCCCCGCACCCCCAGCCGTCTCGGGGAGCAGAGCGGGTTCGAGTGGCTCTTTAACGGCCCAGCCGCCAGGAGGAAGCGACTCTTCATCGTGCCCCCCGTGTGTTTACACAGGAGGGCTTAGTGTGACGGCCTGGGCAACGTCACTGTAGGTGTGTGTGTGTGTGTGTGTGTGTGTGTGTGTGTACACACACACACAGAAATGTACTGCCTTGTTCAGACTTGTTTACGTTTCTGTGACAAGCGGCAAAAAGAAGAAGCCTTTGTAGCTCTCTTCTGTCCTTCCCTTTCAGTTCAGTCTGGCTCTCTGTCTCCCTCTGTTTCGTTCTCTGTGTTCGGGGCAGTTGCTCACGCCCTGTGAACTCTGCTCGCGTCCCGATGTGATACGAGGGAACGGTGCCGCTGAATGCATTTTATTGTTACCTACGACGTCGCCCAGACATAATAGCAACAGACCCACCTTTCAGACAAACGCACGCTTTCTTCAGCACGTGCACTGAACCATGGGAGGGAGAATGAGAGGGCGACACGGGGGAGGGAGAGAGAGACCATGTTGTTGTTGTTGTTGTTGTGTGTGCGCTGGCATTTGCAAGCAGGTAAGGAGGCTTCATCGACCGGTAATGTGCGACACCGAGGGGGTGCTTGCGTTGTTCCCCTGCAGCCGGGCACGCCTTGCCCTGGCTCCCCGGATCACTAAACACGGTGGTTGATGATCCAATGCCTCTCGATTCACAACGTGGGGATATCGAGCCTGTTGCCAGAGTGTGTGTTTGTTTAGGTGATGAGGTGACGGTGTTGATGCACCAGGCCGAATATGTCATTGTTTATTAGCCTCGTGAACTTGGCTCACTGTCTTGTTAGCAGAGTAAAGGCCAAGAAAGCCCCGGCATGTATTTTCATGTTAATACTTTAAATACCCCCGCCCCATTGGCTGCGCTGTGTTTTAAAGACGGCCCCTCGGGGGCAGACTAACCTGTTCTGATGCCACAGCGCTCGTCTTAATGTGTTTAGCTGCAATGCAAACGTGTAACATCCGGGTCTGGGAATCCTGCCCAGGTCTTTGGGTTCACCCTGTGTTGTGTTGGTGTTGGACGAGGGCCATGATGCAAAGCGGCTGGCTCACTGCGCGGCTGGAGCCAAAACATGACGCGGCCTTTCTGCTCCACTGACCTGGAGTTGTTCAGCGCTGCCCTCTGGGGGTGAAGCATGCTGATTGGTCCTTTAACCCCTCAGCCTGTCTCCATCTTCTTTACCCATGCAATCGATTTCATATCTATCGCTCTTTCTTTTGCTTTCTCATTGTAGCATTAATGTTCTTGTGTTCAAACGGTCCTTTCTTCTTAGTGGGAGAAGACGACTGTGACGGAGCTCTGAGAAAAGGTTTTCATCACCATAATTATTGACAATGTGTTTATTTCATAGTGCAACATTAAAGGAGGACTTCTGGGTTCTGCAACATGGGCCCTATTGACCAGTCACTCTGGCTCCCAGTGACTAATGCTGACAATGCTAACTAAGGTCCAGTACTGAGCCAGAACGCTTCGATGGGTTTCACCCTATGGGTGCAATGCCACCTGTCATTTCCATCCTCTAAAAGCACTTGTTTCAGCCACTCACAGACTCCTATTGTTGTGGAGTGTCTGACAGCGTTACAGAAAGGATCCCAATGAGACACACAGCCTTTATCTTTACCTTTCGTTGTATCCGCTGGGTTTGTGATTGTGTCAAATCAAGTCGATCTCGGGGAGGATTCTCGCTCTGCGGTTTCAGGAAGAGGAGGCCGGAGGAGGGAGCGAAAGTTGATTTTGTTTTGTGGGAATACCGAAACCATAGCTTAATGTTATCTCAAATATTTGGGTGAAGGAGGTCTGAGATTGTAATGACAAAAGGGACCTGCAACAAAGAGATTCCAGAGACTTTGCAGACACGATAAGCGACGGGATCAAGCAAATTGTAGAAAAAAAGTTGTATTTCTCAGTTGGAATCCTTTCCATAATGTTGACGTACTTAGATGAACATATCTGACGAACCATTTCAGAGGAGCCCAGAAAATGCTACTGAAATGAGTGTACACTGTAAAAAAAAATATACAAAATTGTTTCTACGAAACCCAACATATTTTGACGTCGCCATGCTCCACCAGATGTATCTACGATATGTACCTGGTGTGCCCCGGCCCTCCCCCCCTCCCCCCTCCCCCCTTCCCCTATCTCCAACGGTCTCCAACGGTCTCTCTGCTGCCCCAGAGCCCTGCATCACACCCTCACCCACCATCAACCCACCACCGACGGGCGCTGGCCCTGATCGATGGGCTCATCGTTTCAATCGTCGATCATAAAGAATCACCGCGCCATTGATCCGATTTAACAACGTCATGTTAAGCTGCACCGTTCAGCCGCTGAACGGTGCAGCTTAACATGATGTTGTTAAATCGGATCAATGGCGCGGTGATTCTTAATGATCGCCACGGACCCGGGCACCGTCTCCGAGCGGAGCGGCTTGATAAGTGGCTGGAGATGTGCCCTGTCTGACCTCTCAGTCTGTCTCTCTCTCTCTCCGCAGATGAGTACAAGATGAAGGGGGTGGAGGAGGTGAAGTACATGAGAGGGGAGGAGGAGCGATTGAACGCCCGCAATCAGGAGAACACGGTGAGAGAGAGAGAGAGGACACCGCCCAGCAGGGTGGCGTCGTGACTGGAAACAAACACACACAAACAACCATCAATTTTCAATCACAAATGCCTTTTGTATATATTCTCCCTGCCCCTAGAGATGGCTCTCTGCCTCTCTAAAATTGAAAGGTGTTGAGTTAGTTTGCATTCGCATTGCTACTGTAGCGACTGTAGTCTGTAACCAAGGCAATGCCTATCTCCTGACCTCTTTATTGTGCCGATTGCTTTCCTTGTCCTGCCTCTTCTCCTGCCACACCCAAGCGTTCACTCTCCACGATGGTCACTCCTCTCACATTACACTCCAGGACCCATGGGGACCCGTTGTCTCTCTGCAGAGTTTTGGTTAATGCTCCGAGTGCGTCTATATGTATATCATAACCTCAGACACACAAAGTGTTTTTCTTGGCAGGCTGATTTTCTGTAGTAAGAGGGTTAGTTGTCTTCTCTTTGGCCCTGATCACACCGAGCGTAAGCGTTCTCTCGGTGATCCCGTCCCCGTTGGACAGCTCTGAGTGCAGCTGTGATTGCCCCCCAGACGCACTTAGATCGGATCGCGTTCAGAGGTGGTCTGGGCTGCGTGCGGCCTCTTTATTTGAGCCGTGTGTGTGAATGTGTCGAGGACACACCGAAGGCGCGCTGGCCCTCAGACGTCCTCTCGGAGTACTGACTCATGCGCGCGCCGACGTTGTCGTATTAAAGTCTCTAAAGATCTGTACGATTACGTAAGCTGTCGGCAGCGTCTGAACATTGGGAAAAAGCGCGTAGCGTTGTTTTCCCAATGTAAAACACCTCTAGTTGGTCTGTAATGTTTCCAGAAGACCACACGCGTGGAACTGGATCAGAAACTCCCACCGATTTTAAAAACGGAAACGCATTTGGTCTCTGCGAACGGACGTGATGTTCATGTTTAAGTGCCTATAGAGCGAGGAAGTGAGATCCATTCATGACAGTTCACTCGAGAAGCATCCTAACGCCAGGTAAATAAAAAAATAAAAAAATAAATAAAAAAGAGCTTTACAATATTGTCTGACATTCCCCCATTCATGCACACATTCATACCCCGACGGCGGGCTCAACCACGCAAGGCAACAGCCGGCTCGTCAGCAGCAGTCAGGTTGAGGTGGCCTCGCTCGAGGACACCTCGACACTCAGCTAGGAGGAGCCGGGGATCGAGCTGGCAACCTGGCACTTACCGCTCTTACCCCCTGAGCTGCTGCTGCCGCCAGGTGTGAACTGGCGACCTCGTGGTGCGCCTGTGATCGGATCGCTCCAGACGCACGTTAGTGCCGGGTGTGAAGACGGCCTGGTCGTTTAGCCGACGCCGTCATCCCGACCGAACGACCGTACGCTCGGATCCTGTCACCGGGGCGCCGGTGTGGGTCGGGGGATCTCGCTCAGAGCAGCCTACAGGGAGCGTGTGCAGGACGTGTGCGAGTCTCCCTCGATCCAGCTTCGTCTCGCCTCTGAACCCGGAGGGACGAGAGACGCCGTGGGGAGCTCGGCAGTAAGCGAACGCTTTGCTGGTGATTTTAAATAACGCTCGGTGGGTGACCCAGATACGCATTCCCCTGCGTCGCGTCGCGTCTGGGGTGCCAGGCAGCAGCCACAGCCGGGATGTCCTGGTTATGGAGCGTTAGGGAGGGTAGAGGCATGCTAACCTGTCATCTAGATGGATAGATGTACAATCTAAAGGCTGTCAGTACGATATGCTATCCCTGAGAAAAGTGTAGGGCCGCCTTTTTAGCACCTGTGCACCTGCTCTTCACTACCAGGACTGCTGAGCGAATCAAAACATTTCCTTTGCCCTGGAGTGGGACTGGTCATCATAATGTACCAATTTTCACTATAAAAACTGCAATATCGTTTACCTCAGCTTGTATTCTTATTTATCTGTATAATTCATTTGTTAATGAATAATATATTATATAATATAATATTTTTTACCTTTCTTATCTATATTTAACATTTTTTTCTTGTGAATCACATCGTCTGGATGACATTTAAATTTTCGAGAATTCTATTCTATTCTATAATGACTAACCTGTGTGTGTGTGTGTGTGTGTGTGTGTGTGTGTTCCCTTCAGGAGCGGAGTGGGGTGCAGTACCGGGGGAAACTCCACAAAGAGGCAAACGCCAACAAGACCAAGTAAGTAGCCAATCAGAGCAGCAGCAGGAGAACCGGTCCACGCAGAGATCCGCTCGTAATCAAGAGCCTGGGTCGTGTCTTCTAAAGAGTCTGAGGACACCAGTGCCGATAACAGATGGATGGTTTAATGCCCCGAAATCTGATAGTTCTCTAATGTTGAGCTGACTTTGGTCTTTCGCATGAATCATGATGTGGTGTCGGACACACGATGGATATTAGTTGGGCTCGCAGCGTATTTCGCTTTTGGATTAAAGACTCTTAATGCTCTATCAATTATTATTACTAAGCTGTGTGTGTGTGTGTGTGTGTGTGTGTGTGTGTGTGTGTGTGTGTGTGTGTGGTGTGTGTGTGTGTGTGTGTGTGTGTGTGTGTGTGTGTGTGTGTGTGTGTGTGTGTGTGTGTGTGTGTGTGTGTCATGCAGAGTGTAATGGAAAATACTCATGATGAATGTGGTGCCTTCTTGCTCTCTCTCTCTCTCTCTCGCAGTTCTCTGCTCTCCTTCTCTTTCATACCATCTCTCGTTCTCTTAATTCCTCCCCATGTTAATCTCTCTCTGTGTGTGTCTCCCTCTCCCAGTATTCACACATCAGAAAGCCAGCAGGAGTTTTTCCGAATGCTGGATGAGAAGATTGAGAAGGTAAAGACGTGTGCGTGTCTGTGTGAACAAGCATCTATATTCAGCATCGATATTATTCCATCCAAGTTGTCGGGCTGTATGTGGGTAGTGTATCTGGAATGAGTCCGCAAAACACACCGAGGTAACGCCAGAGTGTTGTCTACACGCTGGGGCTCTCGGTGCAGGGGGGGGGGGGGGGGACGACGACGGGGGGGTGGACCGGGGCTCGTAGAGGGGAAGCAGCCCTGGTGATGAAGCCTCTCACAACCTGGAGATGCAAAACACTCCAGGCTCTGACAGGAAGGAGAGGGGTTGCCTCCGTACCCTACGAGGGTGGGGGCCCAGTCAGTCATTATTCCCCAACGTCCTTCTTTAAGCTCCGGCCAGGGTCGTAAAATAGGCGTAACAAGAGGTTAAGGCATCCTGTGTAAACTCTTGTGTTTCAATTGAAACACATTGGTTCGAAATTCATCAAGTAAACAGACTAAAATTAGAACAAAATGTTAGAAAACCAAACGAACCACAAGAAGTGGTTGATCTCACTGCATGAGAACCCATGTGGTAGCACACTGCTGGCTCTGTTTGATCCATCCAGATGTGATGTTATCTATTGTCTGGTGGAGTTGGACCCAGATGTGCAGTGTCTATTCTTGTCATTGAAGGAGACGAGGCTGGAACCCCCGTTTGCGGCGACCTAAATCCGACTGGGTGCATTTCCTTCACATGTTCCATCGCATCGTGGATTCACATATCTCTCCCTGCAGACATCTCGACATGTCTGCTCCAGATCCAGATGTGGAGTACACTCAACTCTGTCTCGATGAGTCTACTGTGTTAACGTTGCTCTGTTTTCCTGTGTGTGTGTGTGCGTGTGTGTGTGCGTGTGTGCGCACGCAGGGAGAAGACTATTGTTCGGCAGAGGAGGAAGATGGGACATAGCACAATGGCTCCCGGATTCATCGTAGAGAACCTCGCTATGTGTGTGTGTCTGTGTGTGTGCGTGTGTGTGAGCGTGTGTGTTTTGTGTAAAGGACAGAGTGAGTGATTGTGTGCCTGGGCACACGCGTGTGTGTTTGTGAGAGGAAGAGCGGGCCAGACAGCGGAAGCAGTGTTGAGCAGCGAGGCGTTGTGTACGAGGGGACGTGTGAATGTGTGTGTGCGCGGACCGCCATGTGACGGAGAAAGTATTTTGACCACGAGTGGAATGGCCTCGAAAGAGTGAGTGAGCGGGGGAGAGAGAGAGAGATAGAGAGGGAGAGAGAGAGAGAGAGAGAGAGAGAGAGAGAGACAGAGAGAGAGTGTGAAAGAGAGAGCGAGTATTTAAAACTCGACTGGATTTAAAGTGGACTACCCTCCAGGGACTAGCCCCGCCCCCCCCCTTCCCCCCCTCTGGTCTGTCCATCTGCTGGGACCCCCCCCCCCCCCCACCCGGACGGACAGATGGCGGGCCGATGGCGAGCAGCGATTGGGCGGATGAGTGGAGGGAGAGACGGACGAGGCTTCGCTGGCGGACTGACGGACATAACGGACATAAGGGCTGGCTGCAGTCCGGCCAGAGGGCACGCCCCCCCCCCCCCTCCCCCCCCCCACTTCACCCCTCCATCGACGTCCCGTCCTCTGGCTCCTCGTATTGGAGGGACTCAGCCTTCTTCCCGCCCACCACTCCCCGGGGAGCCAATCAACACGAAGGAGCTTGAAGACATGGGCGTGGGGGGGGCGTGGGGCTGGGGGCGACGGGGGAACGGGGGGGGGGGGGTACCTTGCTGGGACGAGTCGAGCTGCTGGTGTCTCCAAACACACACAGACACACACATGAGGTGGGAAGGACCAGACCGTCAGCCGCCCGGCCGGAGAGAGACTGACGGACATGGGGGGGACCAGGGGGGGGGGGGG